>NW_007249139.1:229409-243697 GCF_000164805.1 Carlito syrichta
CAGCCTCCCGAAGGCGCGGGATTACAGGCTGAGCCACCGAGCCCGGCTTAAGTTTTATGTTTTAGATGGGAGAAAATTATACATGCATAAGGGTGTACTAATGAATTCTAAAAAACGAAAAGCAGATCATTTTATGAAAATCAATATTTTGAGAGAATAAGCACAAAGAAGTAGAATAAAATATATGTTACTTTTCTTCATAAACTCTAAAGGGTATATACATAGAATGAAAAAAAATGATACTCTTGTTAATATGAGAACCATTTTGGTCTGGTCTATGTATCTGTAATGGGTGTAATGAGAGGACAGCATAGAGAAGTACAGATAAGCAACCACAAAGTTTAGGAGCTTTGTCTTGCTATTGTGCTTTGGATTAACTCATACACATACATGTTAGAATTTCACTTTTCTTTTTCTGTTTCTGCCTTTTTTCTGCATTCTCCTTATTCCTCCACATTATATTTGAAGAAACTGAGGCAGAACTGGCATTTGTAGTTCTAAGTACTACAAGACTCTGAAATGAGGCCAAGAATACTTAGAACGTCTAAGCTAGTTAATAATGTGCTTAGTGCTGGAAGAAATTGTACAGTGACTCTCTTCTCTGAAGATTAAGATAGAGGACAAAAATAAACATAAAAGGTTTCATATTTGAAGTTGCTTTCTCATTATAGCCCATACTACAAAGCAGTAGATCATTTTAAATGTAATTTTCTGGCAGATGCACTTTTGCTGAAAAATATATTTAACTGAATTTTTTTTACTATATATTTAAAACACAATGTGCATTTATACTTTGTGCAGTATATGTAGGGATTTTTAAAAATGTAAATCGTGCACTGTGCATTAAATTATATTTTTCTACACATGGAAAATGAAGTTATGCATTTCTTAATAGCCACTTCTTTTTTTAGACTTTAGAAATCAGTGGGATTTTTTTCCTTGAAAGATATAGAAACTTAGAATATGTCAGTGATGTTAAATCTCAGAAGCATTTACATAAATTTAATTTTACAAAATAATTTTTCTTTGGTGAGTGAAAACTTTTTATTTTTATATTCAAGGCAATTTTATTTAATTGCTATGCATCATGGATCATGCTGAATAGCAGCAATGTTCATCTGTGTAATCTATTTCTTTAGGTAAATATAGAACTTATTGAAGATTTTAATCAGATAAGTAATTTAAATTTTAAAAAAAGAAATTAAAAAGATAAATCTCACAGTAGTAGTAAATGCCACGAAAGACCAGAAATGGAAAATAAAAAAACAATCAATTTATATAAATCAGAAAGGAAAAAATATGGTAAGAAAGGAAGGTAAAAGAAACAAACCAAAAAGACCCTCAAACAGTTTGCCAGAAGTATCTGTGACCATAACAATAATTAAAATAAATGCAAGTTAATTAGTCAGGTAAAAAATATACATTTTCAATATACTTAGAATTCTGTAGGTAACAGTAAAAGACTGTATAAGCACAGAACAAAAATATACCAATAATGACATAATGCCACATCACAAAAAATTTTAAGATTACACATATACACACACATACAAACTTTATGTAGAATTAAAAAGTAATTTTTGAATTTATAAATAATCTTTTGAATAATCTTTGTTTCAAATTATACTAGAGGGTATTTACAACCGATAATATAACTTCTGAAATGAAGTTAAAGTCGTATTTAGAGGATTATGTTTAGCATCAAATGCATGTCTCATAAAAGATATGCTAAGAATTTAATTAAGTTAAAAAAAGTTAGCAGAGTAAGTCCCCCCAAATGGGAAAATATTAAAGCAAAAGTAAAAATTAAATAGATAAATAAAAATAAAAATTAAATAGAATTAAAATAAAAATTTAAGTAAAATAAAATTATGTCTAAATATTATAAACTAAACTGATTCTGTCAACATTGATGAATAAAAATACAAAGACACAATATAAAAATATAAATAAGGATATAACTGTAAGTTCAGTAGTATTTGATAAATAACATACTTTAAACACTTCAGTGTAATATGTATAACTTAAATGAAAATAAAAATTTTTTAAAATCAAATTAACAAAAAGATAAATCAGAAAATGTAGAAGAAAAGCATTTATGAAATATATTTTGCGCCGATTTAGGCAGGTCATGAAGAAATTGTAACATCAAAAAAGAAAAAGGAAAAGGAATATTTTTTTATTTCAAGATAAAAACATTTGGCAGGTAGATTTAAGACTTTGTGAGCAATTGGAAATGAAAAATAAGGCAGAAATAAAAGTCAATCCTCATTTTCAGCTTCTGGGATTTCAATATATTGAAGGGTAGTCAAACATTAAAATAGAATATATTTTAAAAAGAATATAATTGTGGTGTTATTCTTGTTTTGTTTTTATTATTGTTATTTTCATTATTATTATTTGTCTATATTTGTGTGAAGGAAGGAAGTAGACTAAGGAGACAGAAAAGGCAGTTGTGACCATTATTTCAAAAGAGAGAGAGAGAGAAAGTTAAAACAAACACAATTGTGTGCTAGCTGTTTTATATGCACTTCTCTGTACCCATTGTTTCTTCAGGTAATTATTGTCTCCTTTTGTGTAGCAGCAATGCTATTGGTGTGTTATTAACTAAACTTTCAGTTTCAGAAATCTATCTCATAGTAATGTGTCAGTAATGAGCACCTACTCAGGCTTAAGACAATCAGGGCATAACATCTCGAGTAAAGTGATTGCATTTTTTAGTACAATCAAAGTGAAGATGAGGACATTTATTTCATGGTTGCAGGAGGAAATGTTCTGTCCATCAGGTGTGTACAAGGAAGTTATAGCATTAGTTATTACCAGCAGCAGCCATCTTGTGGTCATAAAAGAACAATAAAATAAATATTTAAAAGAGACAGAATTGAGAAAATTGCAAACAATCGGTCCAATTCCTTGATTTAACTGGCTTGAAACCTAATACACTGTTGAACTTTAAGTCATGTGAATTAGTACAATCATAGTCCTATTAAACCAGCTGATTTTGCTTCTTGATGTTCAAAGTCAACTCCATTTCTCCACTCAGGGAAATTATTTTCCTTGATTTGAAAATAAAAGCACAATAAGCCATCTTTTTAATCTGAATCACTAATATAAGAGTACAAGAATATTATAATGTTTGCCAGATTTATTCTGGATAAAGTGCATCACCAATATGCTAACAGGAAAAAATGTTTAAAAATTTCAAGAGTGGTATAAGAACCCTGTTTTTACTTGCAATAATTAATTATTTTTAGCCTTTAAAAAATATACTACATTTATAATATCCTAGATATATGAAAATACAGAAATATAGTATGCTGCATTATAGTAAAAATATAAGCCTCATTCAGGTTAATAAAAAAGAAACTTATATTAAAATTTTTTTAAAAACTTCCTCAATAATAGGAAGCATTGAGTAGTTATAATTTTTTTTATTGACAGAAAACTAATATGAAGAAACTTTTCATTGCAATGACATGTTCAAGTTTGGAAATTTCTCCTTTGCGCAAAGGAAAAGTTAACTAGACTTGCTGACCTAATTGGAAATGAAAGCACCATTATCTTCTATGTTATGTGTTCTTTACCAAAGTGTAGCAGTCTAAGAAATAGCAAGTTACATTGCTTGATTGTTTTGTGAATGCTTGTGAATTTGCAATGCATCTTGATGTATAGTACTAAGTTTTATTATTTTTCTCAAATAAGGAATAAAAATACAGGCACACCTTAGAAATATTGTGGATTCAGTTCTAGACCATGACAATAAAGCAATATCAATCAATTAAGTCACACAAATTTTTTTGGTTTTCCAGTATATATAAAAGCTATGTTTTTACTGTATTATAATCTATTAAGTGTGGAATAATATTTTCTAAAATATATCTTAATTTTAAATATTTTTTGCTAAAAAATGGTAACAATATTCTGAGCCTTCAATGAGTCATAACCTTTATAATGAAGAGGGTTTTGCCTCAGTGTTTATGGCTGTTGTCTGATTAGGGTGGTGGCTGTTGAAGGTGATGTTTGCTGTGGCAATTTCTTAAAAACAGGCACCGGTGAACTTTGCCACATTGATTGACTCTTGTTTTCGCAAAAGAATTTTATGTACTATGTGATAGTATTTGATTGCATTTTACCTACAATAGAACTTATTTCAAATTGGAATCCTCTCAAACCTGCCATTGCTTTATCAACTAAGTTTATGTAACACTCTAAAACCTTTGTTGTCATTATAATATTGCACATAGCCCCTTCACATAAGATTGCATCCCAAGCAACTGGAAAAACACGAAAAAAATAACCTCAAAGTTAGTAGAAGAATATAATATAGAGCAAAGCAGAAATAAGTAAAATATAGACTAGAAAAATGAGAAAAAATTGCCTTTTTTCAAAAAATAAACAAAATTGAAAACCTTCAGCTAGACTAAGAACAAATAAAGACAAATAAAATAAAAATAGAGACACTGCAACAAAATAATGAAAAGACAAAGGATCATAAAAGATTATTATATAAAATTAAATACAAGTCAGAAAACCTTGAAGAATTAAATACATTCTTTGATATCTACAACCTACTGAAGAAATAGAAAACCTTAACAGATCACAGTAATGAGCAAGATAATTGAATTAGTAATAAAAGATCTCCTATCAGAAAAAAGCCCAGGATTTGTTAGCACTACTGAGTTCTGTCAGACATTTTGAAAACCTTAGTACTGGTTCTTCTCAAATTCTTTCAAAAATTGAAGAAATGGGCATTCTTCCAAACTACTTTTACAATGCCAGCATCACCCTAGTACCAAAGTCAGACAAAAGCATTTTAAACAAAACAAAACAAACAGTAGAAAGAAATCACAGGCCAATATCCCTGATGAAATTTGATGCAAAAATTCTCATCAAAATACTAGCAAACTAAGTTCATCATCACATTAAAAAAAAAAAATCATGATGATCAAATGGGATTCATTCAAAGGATGCAAGGAAGGCTCAACGTATGTAAATCAATAGATGTAATCATCACATTAACAGAATGAATAGCAAAGAACACACGATCATTTCAATAAATTCAGAAAAAGATGTGACAGTTCAACATCCTTTTATAATTAAAATTCTTGAGAAATTAAGTATAAAAAGAATGTGCTGTAACACAATAGAGACCATATATGATAAGATCATAGTTAACATCATACTTAACAATGAAAAGTTTAAGGCTTTTTTCCTAAGATACCGAAAACAACAAGACTGCCAACTTTTATTCAACGTAGTATTAAGCAAACACAGCAAATAAGTAAGAGAAGGAAAGGCATCCAAATTGAAACAAAAGAAGTCAAATTGTCCCTCTTCATAGATAACATAATCTTATAGAGAAAAGCCTAAAAACTCCACCAAAAAATCATAAAAGTGATAAACAAATTTAGTAAAGTTGCAGAATACAAAATGAACAAACAAAAATCAGAAGCATTTCCATTTCTATACATCAATAATTAACTGAGAATGAAAACAAGAGGACAATCCCATTTATAGTAATTTATGGTGGCTATTAAAAAAAATATATAAACACAAAACTAGGAATCAATTTAACTAAGGAGGTTAAAGACCTCTGTGAAACCTAAAAACACTGATGAAAATATTAGAGATACAAATAAGTAAAAAGACCATATTCATGGATTGGAAAAAACTATATTGCTAATAATATGTACATACTTCCCAAAGTGACCGACAGATTAAATAATACTCCTTATTAAAACACCAATGACATTCTTTACAGAAATAGAAATAAAAATCCTGAAGTTTGCATGGAATCAAAAAACACCCTGGGACTTAAGCAAAAAGACAAAGGTGGAGACATTACACCACTTGACTTCAAAATATACTACAAAGCTATAGTAATCAAAACAGCAGGATATTGGTGTAAAATGAACACATAGGCAAATGGAACAGATTAGAGAACTTAAAAATGAAGCAATGCATGTACACTCAACTGATTTTAGACAAAGATGCCAAGAACACACAATAGGGAAAGGACAGTCTCTAATAAACGATGTTAAGAAAAACTGGATATCCACATACAAAAGAATAAAATTAGACTCCTATCTCACACTATATAGAAAAGTCAACTAAAAAATGAGTAAAGACTTAAATGCAAGATGCAAAACTATAAAACTGCTAGAAGAAAAAAAATAGGGGATAAGTTTTAAAACGCTGGTTTGTCCATGGATTTTTTTTGTTGTTGTTGCTATTTACCCAAAAACACAGGGAAGAAAAGAAAATACACAAATGGGATTGCATCAAACTAAAAAACTTCTACACAGGAAAGGAAACAAACAACATAGTAAGGAAAAAATCAACAGACTGGAAGAAAATATTTGCAAATCATAAATTGGATGAGGAGCTAATATTCAAAATATATAAGGAACGCAGACTACTAATTAACAAGAAAATAACTTCATTAAAAAATAGTTAAAGAGCCTGAATATAATTTTCTAAAAGAAAACATGCAAATGGTCAAGTAGATTAAAAATTTTCAATGTCAGTAATCATCAGGGAAATAAAAATTAAAACAATAAAGATACCATCTTAACAATTGTGAGAATGGTGATTATCCAAAAGATAACAAGTATTGGTAAGGATATAAAAAAAGGAGCCCTTACACATTTTGGGTAGGCATGTACATTACAATCAGGAAAACATTATGGAAGTTCCTCAAAAAGTAAAAAATAAAAATACTGTGTGCTTCAGCAGTCCCACTACTGTATATATATTCCTCACAAAAGAAAATCAGCATGTTAAAGACATACTACCCTTTCATGTTTATTACAGCATTATTCACAATAGCTAAGATATGGAATTAACCTAAGTATTCATTAATAGATAGATGAAGAAAATGTGGCATATATACACAATGGAATACTATTCAATCATAAAAAAAAATTCTGTCATTTGTGACAGCATGAATGATCACGGAGGATGATATGTTAAGTGACATTGGCAGGCACAAAAAGAGTAATAACACATGATATTACTTATATGCAGAATCTAACAAAGTTGTTTTCATAGAAGTACCAAGTAGAATGGTAGTTTCCAGGATCTGGGATTTTTGAAGAAGCTATTGAGCAAATAATTGTCAAAGAATACAAAACTTCAGTTAGATGGGAGGAATAAATTCAAGGTCTCTATTATACTACCTGTTGACTATAGTCAATAATATATTATATATATATATATATTTTTTTGAGTTGGAGTCTCACTCTGTCGCCCAGACTGGAGTGCAGTGGCCTCTTCCGGTCACTGCAGCCTCGACCTGCTGGGCTCCAGCGATCCTTCTGCCTCAACCTTCCGCATAGCCGGAATTGCAGGCATGCGCTACCATATATTATATTCTTAAAAAATGTTAAGAAAGTTTATCCAAAGTGGTCTCACCTCAAAGATAACAATGTGAAGCAATACATATGTTAATTAGCTAATAGTCTTTAAATTTTGTAGAAACTGCTAATCTTATCTAAAATGTATACAGAAACTCAAATGACTTAGCATAGTCAAACAATTTTGGAGAAGAGAAACAATGTTGAAGGACTTAATCTAATTTCAAAATTCAGTGTAAAGGTACGATAATCAAAAGATGTGTCTCTGGCATAAGAATAGGCTTATAGATAAAGGCAACATTTTGGCATTGGTACTAGAAAAATTTAAGGGGAAAATAGGTTGTTTTCAGCAAATTAAAAGCTAGTCACATTTTTAAAAATCTTGGATCCACACTAAAACATTAACTGCAAATGGATCATAGACATAAATTTAAGGCCCCAAACTAGGAAGGATCTCAAGATGGCAACAGAGTTGATTGGAGTGCACGAGTCCCATATAATTGAATGTGTATAAGGACAAATATGCATATAACTATGTGTGCAAGTGGGTGTGTGAGTGTCTGAGTGGGGACGTGGGAACAAGCAGCCTGAACTCTTCTGCTGAGGTGGCTACCTCATGTGCTGCTGCTCAGATTCAACTGCATTTCTTGGCCCAGGGTTAGGTACCATCTTTGGGACTCTACCCAGAAGAAAGCAGCAGGCAACAGGCACTGCTCAGCACCACCTGCCACTATAACCTCCACACTAGATTGGACCCTGGCAATAGGAACAACAGAGAAAGTACAAGGGGATCATTTGCGAAGTACCCAAAGAGAAGAAAATGCAGAAGCATGACCACCACTCTCAACCTGACTTTGTCCTGGAACCTGGACAGAGACATGATCCTGTTTTGGAGGGGTGAATTCAGCACCTCTCTAAGGTTGATCACCATTAACCCAAAGAGAATAACCAAGGTGCATTGTCCCTAGAGGGACAGGGCTGACTCAGATATCAAGTCACCCCATCCCCCACACTGGACCATTCATAGGACTAAGGGTATAATTGGAGGTAAAGAATCCACAGCAAATGGGTAGGGGTGAGTTTTGAACTGATTCAACACCTTTCCCCTAGTGGTCCATGAGGAATCTGACTCATGCGGGCAAACTAATTGGTACTGTATCTAGAGAGGGCTGAACACAAGCAGAACTGTTGAGGACAATTCATAGCCTCTCCCTGACCACACAACAAACAGAGATTTGGTCTAGAGACCACATTCTCCACCTTCCTCTGTGGGCAAAGAGCAGCAGTACTAGGGTCACTGCAGAAGAAAAAAAGGAACCCGAAGTTTCAGAAACTTGCACAAGAGGGTACTCAAGGATCACAAAGTTTTTTTTTCCTTGCTCTTCCTCTCTATATATTTTGGTGTGTGTATTATATTCTTCATTTTGTTTTGTTCTTTCTCTTTTTCTTTTTGCCTAAGAGTATATATGAGAGTGAAATGCTCTTCATTTTGTTGGTTTTTTTTTTAAAATTTGTTTGTTTTCCATCTGTTTGTTGGCTTGTTTGTTTTTCCTTTTCTACTTCTTTCTCTTCATTGTCTTTTCTTGTCCCTGCTTTCTTCCTCAGTTCTTTTTCTTTCCCTTATGTTATGTTATTTTGTATTCAGGGTGTATACATACATTCCCATTGCATAGACATACTATGAGGTTATGAGAAGTGGATCCAAGGGGCAAACATAAGTGATCTGCAGGCAGCTTATGAATCTTATTTCCTTCCAATATACCTTTTTCAAATATCAAAACTGCAAAAAGACAGCACAGTTCCTCACCCCCAACCTGACTTCAAAACAGAACAAATGCAGAGGCTCTTTATGGGGAAGAATAGGGGGTTGAGCAAACAGAAGTGAAAGTTATTCTCTCTATCACTGAGTGACAGAAATAAAGAGAAAAGAAAAATCTGTCACAAATGAAATCAACAAATAAACATAGGTAATCCACAGAATCCAAAAGGATTAATGCATGAAAGTATAAACTTCAGAACTGAAACAATGAAGAGCACCCAGAATGACTAATTTCAGACCACAAATGCAGAGATTGAAGAATGAATAGAAAGGATGAATAAGAATCTAGAAAGGTAAAAGGAAAACTTGAAAGAATTAATAACACAGATGTTGGCCATAAAAAAATCCTTGAAATTAATAATAAACTGACAAGCATGGAATTAATCAAGCAGAAGAAAGCACCTCAGAGCTTGCAAACTGAAATAAGAACTAATCCAATCTTTTAAAAACATAGAAAGGAAGCTTTAAAAGGCAGACCAAAGCCTCCAAGAGATGTGTGGTTACATTAAAAGGCTGAACTTACACTTGACTGGTACACCTGAAGTAGAAAAGGAGACAAAAAAGCACATTGGAAAAAACAGTCCATGAGATCGTCCAAGAAAACTTCCCTCATCTTGATATAAACACAACCATCCAAACACGAGTTGCAGAGAACCCCTGTGAGGCATCAAATGCGAAGACCAACTCCTGATTTGCTTACACAAAGTAGGTATAAAATGATATTCTAAGGCAATGAGAGAGAAACGTCAGACTACCTACCGGGCACGACCAATTAGAATAGCAACACACTTATCTACAGAAATACTAAGGCTAGAAGGGATTGAAGTTCAATCTTCAAACTTCTCAAAGATAAACAATTCCAAACAAGAATTTCCTACCCAGCTAAGCTAAGCTTCATCAGCAATGGAGAATCAAGATCCTTTCCAGACATCCAATTCCTAAGAGTTTATGATGCTTCCAGACCAGCTCTACAGGAGATGCTTAAGAAGGTATTAAGCACAGAAAAAAGAAAAAAAAATGACCATGAGCTTTGCAAGAGTATAGGAAAACACAGAAACAACAGAGAATTCATTGTGACTGCAAAATTAAAAACACACACATATATCAACCCAAAAGTTAAAAGAAAACAAACAAACAAAAAGAACTTTATAGGAGACATGATGGGAATAAACTCTTGCATTTCAATAATCAGTCTAAACATGAATGGACTAAATGCACAACTGAAAGGACATAGAATGGAAAACTGGATAGAAGAGCATTACCCAATAATATGAAGCCTTCAGGAAACAAGTCTCACTACAAGGGACACCCACAGATTCAAAGTTAGAGGACGGAAAACAAACTTTCAGGAGAACAGAAAACAAAAGAAGGCAGGAGTCACAATTTTAATACCAGATAAAACAACCTTCAAGCTATCCAAAATGAAAAAAGATATGGAAGGACACGGCATAATGACAAAAGGGCCAACCCATCAACAAGAAATATCCATCTTAAACATATATGCACAATTAGAAATGCAAAAGATTTAGTCACAACCTACCCCAATGAAATATAAAAGATTATCAGAGATTACTATGAATACCTGTATGGAAACAAACTCGAAAACCTAAATAAAATGGAGGACTTTCTGACATCACACAACCTGCCAAGGTTGAAACAAAAAGAAATTGAGACACTAAATAGATCAATGTCAACCCATGAAATCGACTCTGACATAAGAAAACTACCTACAAAAAAAAAAAAATAAAATAAAAGCCCTGAACCAGATGATTTTCCAGTGGAATTTTACAAAACATATGAGGAGCTAATACCAACCATTGAAAGTATTCCAGACAATCCAGAAAAAGGCAACTCTCCCAAAATTGTTTTATAAAGCTATCATCACACTAGTATCCAAATCAGCCAAAGAACCAACAAAGAAAGAGAACTACAGGCCAATACACCTGATGAACATACTTGCACAAATTCCCAAGATTCTGGCATATCAGATCCAACAACACATCTCAAGAATTATCCACCATGGACAAGTAGGCTTCATCCCCAAGATGCAGGCCTAGTTCAACATCCACAAGACCATAAATGTAATTCAATTCATCAACAGATGTAAAAACAAGAACCACATGATTATATCATTAGATGCAGAAAAGTCTTTTGACAAAATCCAGCATAAATTCTTGGTACAAACCCTTGAATACCAAGTTATAGTGGAACATAATTCAAAATAGTAAGAACCATCTATGAGAAACCCACAGCCAACTTATTGCTTAAATGCACAGTAATTGGAAGCATTTTCCTTGAAAACTAGAACAAGACAAGGTTGCCCACTCCCACCCCTCCTGTTCAACACGGTGTTGGAAGTCCTAGCTAGAGCAATCAGACAAGAGAAGGAAATCAGGGGTATTCATAATAGGAAAAGAGGAAGTTAAGCTATCTCTTTTGCTGATGATATGATCCTATACCTGGAGAACCCAAGGGATGTTGACAAAGTCTCAGGTACAAAATCAGTGTGCAATAGACACTCACATTTGTATGCATCAACAGCAAATAGGCAGAGAACCAAATTAAAAGCACAAACCTATTTGCAATAGCCCCGTCCCCCCAAAAGAGAAAAATTCTGGCATCTTCTTAACCAGAGAAGTGAAAGATCTTTATGATAAAAACTACAAAACGTTGCTCAAAGAAATCAAAGAAACCACAAACAAATGGAAAAATATTTCTGCTCATGGATTGGAAGAATCAACATTGTTAAGATGTCCATCCTACCCAAGGCAATCTACAGATTCAAGGCAATACCCATTAAATTACCAACATCATTCTTCTCAGACCTAGAAACAACAATATGGATGTTCATATGGAAACAAAAATGATCACAAATAGCCAAAATAATCCTCAGCAAAAGAAAAAATGCAGGAAGTGTCATACTTCATGCATGTAATTCATGAATTACATATGAATTACTAATAAGTATATAAAATGAAGCTCAACTTAATTAGGCCAAGGAAGTGCAAATTAAAACCACAGAAAGATACCACTGCACAAACACTGGATTGGCTATATTTAGAAGGGTAAAGAATGCTATTATTGCTAGAATATTAAAAAAAAGATGACTCAGTATTGCTAGTGAAGATATAAAATAGTACAGTTACTTTAGAATATGTTTTAACAGATTTTGAAAAGTTAAACATAAACTGACCATAGGACCTAGCAATTCTACTTATATATATTTTCCAAAAAAATAAAAATAATTGTCTATTTAAAAATAAGTATTAGAAATTTCATGGTAACACTACTTGTAACAGACAGAAGTGAAAACAAATATTCATCAACTAATGAACAGATAAACAAAATATCTGTATATTGTATGTATGTATTTAGGTACAAAAAGGAATAAAATACTAGTACATACAACATGCTAACAATAATATATGCTGCAACATAAGCTAATCTTAAAAACATACAAATGCATGATTCCATTTCTATATACTATCCAGAACAAGCATAATTATAGAGACAGAAAGCATAACATAGACCCTTTGGGCCTGATGGTGGAATAAAGAAAGTGACTGAAAACGAGTACAAAGTTTCATCTGGGGTGATGAAATGTTCTAAAACTGGATTGGGGTAATTGTTGCACAGCTCTATAAAGTTACTAAAAAATTCATTGAATTGTGTGCTTGAAATGGGTGTATGTTATCCTATGTTAATTATACCTCAGCAAAGCAATTTTTTAAAAAGAGGATTAAATGCAATGAACTGCCTTTTAGTACATAGAAGCTTTAGGTAAAGCAACTAATTTAAGAGGAGATTTTCATTCCCAACGTCTTAGTTGCTGTTACTCCTCTTAATATGAAAAATAACTCTGTGAGTGTTCTCATTTTAGGTATAAACAATAAAAATTTGAATCATAAAATATAAGTATCCATTAGTATCTGGTCTGATTTATTTGAAAAATCATTAGGATGCAATATATCAGGCTGACTATTCTATAATTTCAAGTAAATTAGCCAAAGATAAACAATCTTTGTTAAGAAAATTGTCTCAATGCTTTTCAAAAACTAAAAGACTAAAATCTTTCAGTGAGAAATGTCAATGATTTCAGGCAGTTCTGATAGTTTATGTTACTGCCCACAGTCTCTACTGCATTATTCTGTTCTCTTATCCAATCATGATGAGAAAAAACTGCAAGATATATGAGGGACAAAAACTTAGAGACATAAAATTATTAGAAGTAAATAATTCTTTATTCTCCCTTCTCAAGTCACTCTCATAAAAATGTTTGAAAATATATTAAATAAGAGAGAAGTGTGTATAGTTATATAATTGTAATAGTCTAATCAGATGCTTAACGAAGAGCATATGAAATATTTTTGTTTGTTTTTTCAAATAAATTAAAGATTCTGCAGCACTTTCATAGTTTAAGACAATGCTACCAGTTTTTAACTTTGTAGGACATTTCCATACTGTGTCTTTTTCAGTAGTATTGTTTATTATATTTTGATACTTATGTCCTTCTTTTATTGTTGACCAGGGTTAGTATTAAATTAGAATTTTATTTACAATAACAGGTAGTAGGTAAGGTTTGGCTTGTCAGTTGTAGTTTACAGAAACTTGCATTAGATTAAAAGCATAGTGATCAAGCTAAAAATAAAAATAAAAAAGACTAAAATAATTGTAGTTCCTTTATGCCAAACTATGGCAAAGTAATATCTCCTCTCTCTCTCTCTCTCTCTCTCTCTCTCCTTCCTATCTTCTCTCTCTCTGTATATGTGTATGTAAATTATTTAGCAATTTTGTATCTTTTGAGAAACAAATTTCAGCTCTGAAAAAAAGAAAAGGGAGAACAAAATGTACCTTGCAGAAGTGTTAAGGGAAGAACATCTTCAATGCTCTTTGATAGGGTTTAATGGAGTTATGGTCATTAGCCCAGGAAATGCTCTAGCTATTATTGTTACTTTTCCTATTGCTAACTGATTAGAAAATTTGTTATTGAAAAGACCTAGTAGCCAGGCTCAGTGGCTCAGCCTGTAATCCCGCGCCTTTGGGAGGCTGAGGAAAGTGAATTGCCTGAGCCTGCGGGTTCGAGACCCGCCTGGGCAACTTGGTGAGCCCTCATC
>NW_007249139.1:243717-288872 GCF_000164805.1 Carlito syrichta
AAAAAAAAAAAAAGAAAAGACATAGTAAACATAGCATGAATATTAACAAACCTTGTGCTTGGCTTCAGTGTAATAGAGGGGCCTCTGTGTTCCTTTTAAAAAAGTCCATTAAAAGTAGAAGCCATGTTTTCAAGTTGAGTTATGATTAGCAACTTCTGGATCTGACTGAATCAATGACAAATAAACTTGAAGTCTTCAAAAAAAAGAATCAAGAAATACTTTTTTTGTTTACCTTGTCTGACTCTTTATGTTCAATTGTTTGCTTTGCCTATTTTAGATATAGATAGATATGGATATAAATGAGCATACAGATATATGTGTTTGGCAAATATCTAATTAATGTTATGCCAGGCATTAGCAAGGTTTGGAGAGAGGTACATTAGGGAAGTAAATGACAACAGTGGATAGAAGCATTTCAATGTCTTCTATTTGTCATCCAGTTAGATCGTCTTTGCTCTGGAAACTACCTCAAACAAACTTAAGGGGCAAATTCTAAAAATTGCACATGTTGAGGATAAGGCCTGTTGTATTTCTGCCCTCCCTTGAGGGTAGCACGTACCCCAGAAGGTTGTGTTTAAGTAGTCACTAAATGAGCCAAAACTTTCAACCAGTATAAGATTTTATTCTAGTATTCAAGTTTTCCACATATTGTTGACTTCTTTTATACTAATATTTTTCTCACCTGGTGCCTTTAAGTTCCCTCTGTAATCATCTTGAATATATAACTTTTACCATTGTTCTAAAATGTGAGTACACATAATAATTCCCTGTAGTGTCTGTTAAAAATTTTCACTTCTAAAGTCACAACACTAGAGATGCTGAGCTGGTGAGTCTAGGGTTGGGGCTCAAGTGTCAGTGTTTGATCACTTCCCAAGAAATCTTAAATGAATGGTCCTAAATGTGTCCAAAATGATACATTAAGAAACTCTACTTTATTTCAACCCTGATTTATATGTTCTTCAATAGTGGATTTTACCTAACAATTATCTCTAGATCAGTTCAATGGTACCATTTTGTTCAAGAAATACGTCTTCATCTGAACTGAAAAATAAAAGTAGTAACTTAAGATGGGTTTGTTATCTACAGATCTCTCATATGTTTGCATGTATTTTAGTCAAAGGCACTAACGACTTTTTTCGGAGCTCTATTTTTAAGGATTACGAACAACAATTTAAAATATAGAGACTCTTCATCTGGGGTAGGGTGCAAATTGTTTACTGTAATAAAGATAATTATTCCACTGTAACAAAGATAATTTGGCAGTCTCCAGGGAAAAGAGCAGATTCCCTTTCAAATCCATATAAAAGGCTAGGGTTCCCTACACTCAGGTTTCCTGTCTTATAACACAACCCACTGCAGGCAGGCAGGTTTCACTTGAGGAACAGAGAATGATTATGTCATCCTTTGGTACCTGGGGCTCAGGCAACAAGTGTAAGAAATGATAGTACTCTTACTACTGCAGCTTTCATAAGAAATAAAATGGCTGGGCATGGTGGCTTAGCCTGTAATCCCAGCACTTTGGGAGGCTGAGGAGAGAGGATTGCCTGAGCCTGGGGGTTCAAGACCAGATTGGGCAACTTGGTGAGAATTCGCTCTACAATAAATCACACACAAAAACTAGCCCAGCGTGGTGGTGTGTGCCTATACTCCCAGCTACTTGGAAGTCTGAGGCAGAAGGATCACCAGCAGGTCGATGATGTGATGGTTGTGAGCATGCCACTGCACTCCAGCCTGGGTGACAAAAGTGAGACTCAAAAAAAAAAAAAAAAGAAAGAAAGAAAGAAAAAGAAAAGAAAAAGAAATAAACTGGCTTTTATCTCTGATCTGGGAATATCTTGTATTCTTTCAGTATCAATGATGTTGTGACAAGATACCTTGTTAGTAAATACTGTAAAATCTCAAATATTTATACTTTTTAATATAACTTGACTTTATAGATTTTATAATTAAACACAACACAGAATTTTCTCCTATTATTTTAAGCTAAATTACTAAAATTACAATAAATAGAAACTTAATATGTCTTCTGAAAATGATGAAGACAATTAGAATTAGATAATGATCTCAGAATGCATGGTTGAGGAAGTGTGTGATGCATAATTTTTATACCACACTTGTTGAATATATTAAAATAGATCAAACAAAATACGATTAGAGAAGCCAAAGGAAATTTCTTCCATAAAGAAGTTGAAGATATTAGAAGATTAAAATAGTTGTCTTGTACTTGGATGAAATATCTACTTTTTCTTTCCTACTTGGAAAATAATCATGATAAAATGTTCACGAAATGTTCTTCCACATAGTAACATATTAGTTACTTTTTTCTACAAAGAGCTCCAGTGCTCTATTGTGCCTCTGACAATGTCTTTTTAATTTGATGAATGTGTTTGTGTTCAATGTAGAATAGTTGAAATAATCTGAAATGCCTTATCCTCCTGATGTGATCAGAATTTACAGAAGTTTCTAAAGAAAATACTGCTTGAGGCTAGGAACATTATGAATATTTCAGTGGAACTGAAACTGTCAAAATATAGGAGGAAGTGCCTGTTGGATATGTAGAATAAATGAATGGAACTATGACAATTAAAATTATAATGCATCCTTCTAAACAGATTTATTCTGTTTTGGAGAACTTACTGGGGAATGGGAACTGCAAAGCTACAATAAGTCTGAAAAATAACAGTGATGTAAAGTTATAAAATTAATTAATTAACATGTGGTGTAGACAGATGCTATTAAACTTAAAAAGATAAATACTAGCATCATTATAATATTGTAAATTATGGTCAGGTAGAAAAAACGGGTTCATTATGAATTTTATGTTGCAGAGAAGATTTCATCGTACAGTTAAGTAGAAATAAGATGATAATATTTATATTATATAGAATGAAAGTTCTAACAAGTATTCATTCATTTATATATTCAACATTTATTTAATACCTGCTTTATCTCAGTCACTGAAAGATTAGAAATAGGCATTAGAAACTTTAACAGGCTCAGTTTTCATGAATGGATTAATGTAGTTGCAAAAGTTAATTGGAACTAGATACAGTAAAACATAGCTGTACTCCCAGCTACTTGGGAGACTGATGCAGAAGGATTGCTTAAATCTAAGAGTCTGAGATCAGCCTGGCAACATAGTGAGAACTCATCTCTAAAAAACATTTCATTTTCAAGAGAGTTGGGCCCCCTGTTACTCTTTCACATGCACTATCTTGCCCTGTCATACTTTCTTCCATGTTATGATGCAGCAATAAGGCCCTCATCAGATGCAGACTTTTGATCTTGGGATGCCTAGCCTTGAGAACTAGAAAAAAATTTTTTTCTTTGCATTACCCAGTCTAGTACTCTGTTACAGAGCACAAAATGAACTAGGACAGAGACCCTAACCCAGACAGGTAATAGAAATCTCCTAAACTGAGTCTTATAGGGCAAATAGGACTCATGTGTACACAATGCAGCAGACAGCCATAGAAAATATATAGCCACAAAAAAGAGATTAAAAATTATGCGAATTTGGGACCTGCAAATAGTCAGCTGTGGTCACATTATAAATTATAAATTACACATTATAAATTACAGATGGTAATAAAATAAACCTTGGTATAAACCTTGTCTCAGAACTTAAAAAAGTTACTTATCTATCATGTCTTTATCTAAAAAATGATTAGGATTAATGAGTTTTTTAATACTTTTATCAAATTCAAGTTGCTTATGAGTCTATAGATTTTAAAACATCTGCTTGAAATTCTTCTATCACCTAAAGATTATTCCTAAAATGCTGTTAGTATTGCATTGTTATCTGTGAAGTTAATAAACCTACTCAAAATTTTAAGACTAATGTATATAATCTTGTCAGGTTTCTCATACCTTTGCTAAATTTTATTCCTAGAACCAGGACCCTGTGTTATCCAGGAACCAATTTATAAAACTTTATTTGGGCATACTCACTGAAAGCGGGATCTTCAAATCTTAAACCATCCTTCTATTCTCTCTTGCCCACCAAATGTTACCTGTTCTATAGTCCATATTACTATATATTTACAAAATAATATGACAAATTATTTCATAATCAACAATTAAATGTATCAAATATCTTAAGGAGAATTTGTTGTTCATTGTATTTTGCAAGATTATTCCTAGAATGAACCATACTTTAATCCAGACAGATATATTTCCAGTGGTGGAGTGAGACTGCAGAAATGATAGTAGGAAATTTTAGTGTTAGAGTCTTTTGATAGCTTCCATTAAATGTGTCATGAAAACATTGTCCTATCTACATTTTCTCTCTACACATAAGGCATGCCCTCATATCCTTAACATTGAAAAGGCAGAAATATAACTGTGGGATTTGAGTTCCAATAAAAGAAAGACAGATTAGAATAGGTCATAGAATTTGTGCTGTGTCTCTCCAATTTGGCAGCAGTGTGTCCTTAAGAGGTCCACCTTACCTTCCAGATCCTCAGTTTGCTCTTTTAGAATACAGGAAATAACTACCTTTATTCTGTTGCAATAATCAAATGAAGAAATATGTTTTAAATCTCTTTGTAAAGTCTATTAAAAAGTGTAAATAACAATAATTTTGAAAGCAGTGACATTAAATATATTTAATAATTTTAAGAAAAGATCATTTGAGGGACTATGGTTGAGAGGCTATTTTGCCTTTTCCTCAATCCAATCTGTTTATATGTTTTAATATTATCATTATCAGTGAAATCACATCTTCATGCAGAGATTCTTGTTGATGAAAACACAAGGCTTTCCATTAACTGAAACAAAATAAGTGCTAAATAACCTATTACCATGAAACTCTAGAATTATTTTCTCAGCTCCTCCCTAACAGAAGTTGCCAGTGAAGAGAATGAGAATACAGAAGCAAGTACTTTAGTAAGAATATATAAAAAATTGTGAATTTCAAAATCATGAGTGTTGGAGGTGTGTTCAGATATATGATTCTGTAAATGCCCTTCATCTTCTGAAACAAGAGACTTCCATAGTAGTATTATGTTTCATAGACTCATGCTACATAGAATGATAGCTGAAGAGATGAGATAGAAAAAGTGAATTTATGCTGAGAATTTCACACATACTCGACCACGAATCAGGAGATAAACCTTAATGGTGAAATTTAATATACCATAATAATATGGATAAAGTTTGTCACTATCTTCAAAATTTTAGAGGACATCCAGGTCACTTAAATGACTGTCCTTACTCAATTGTAATATAATAAGATGGTGAGGATAGTTGAAAAAAATAAGTGCTTATCTTTAGAGAAAATTATGACTCAGTGCTAGCCATGTAGGGACACACACATGTGCCAAATATCTTGATATCACTGAATCAATCATAAATAGGAAATTTTATGTGAAACCTCTCAGATAAGGCATTTATGATGGAATCATAATGGACTGAGAAGAAGGAAAAAGAGTAGAAAACAAAAAACTCTTGTCTAACTTCTGCCTCCAAGCTTCTATTTCTGCCATCTCTGATCAAGTTAATGCCCTAGAATTTTATTATCATAAATAGAAAACACATATGTTTTTTACCAGTCAAATACTTTCATTGATTCCTGAGAAGTAGTAAATGGGAATTTGTTTTGAGGTATAAATTTGAACTCACATAGTGAAAATCTGTATAAGGGAGTAAGTTGTTCAGTGCATGGATACCAAGTATACTGCGACGAACTGTCAGTCTTCTACTTCTTGGAACATAGAAAAACTCCCTTGAAGTGATTTCACTTTTATCCTGTATGTAAAAGGCTCTGAAAATAAATTTAACTACCAGCAATAGTGCCTACAAATTAAATAAGATTTGTGCAAAAATGCAAATTATACAATGAAAATTGCAACTTTTTATAATTGTGAATGACTGATTAAAACATATTGTGAATGTCATTGGTCTCATATAATCAGATCATGAGAATATTATTAAGATAATAAAAGATTGTGAGAGTTAGTATATGTGAAAGTAAAGCAATGTAAAGATTATCAGAAATACTCATTCGTTAAAAATAATTTGACATAGTCTATAACTTGTGAATCCTACATGCCACTAACAATCTTAATGAAACTTCAAAAGATTCTTAGTCTACTATTTGATATTCAGTCTAGGATCATTCATCGTTCTGTGTCTACAAATATGCTGTACTGTATTTTGGGCTTTCACAGTCAATTGAGTAGAGCATTGTTGTCTTGGGACACAAAATCAGATATTCCTTCAAAAACCATATTCCTGAAAACAGCCTTATTCTAGGTTACTACAAGTAAAATTGACAAACCAATAGCTCCCTTCTGGATACTTGTTTAGTGGATTGCCTGATAAATTACACAATAGATATTAGCAAGATATTAGTGAGATGTGGTTCAAGAGTTCAATATCTGATTGTAATGACAAAGTAAAAAATCATAAGCAGTTAGAGGGCAAGATAAATAATACAGAATAAGCATTCAGTCATTTTATGGGGGAAAAAAGTCAATGTGACTTAAATAATTGGTAGTGCTTTCATGGAGAACACGAGGCTTATCCAGGTCTTGAAAGATAAGTAGAATTTGAGAAAGTAGAAGAGCATAAAGCACCAGTAATAATTGCGGCCTATTATCTATTCCATGGGATGACACCAGGCTATTATTGAAATAAAATTTGTTCTTGAGCCAGGCTTGGTGGCTCAGCCTGTAATCCCCTGCCTTTGGGGGGCTGAGGTGAGTGGATTGCCTGAGCCCGCGGGTTCGAGACCTGCCTGGGCAGTGAGACCTCATCCTTACAATAAATCAAAAAATCAGCCAGGCGTGGTAGCACATGCCTGTAATTCCAGCTACTTGGAAGGAAGGCTGAGGCGGAAGGTTCACCGGAGCCCAGCAGGTCGAGGCTGCGGTGGCTGGGAGTGACCACTGCACTCCAGTCTGGGCGACAGAGTGAGACTCCAACTCAAAAAAAAAAAAAAAAATTTGTTCTTGAAACGTCATTTAGGCATTAATTGACATCGATGCACCATGTTTTCTTTGATAATGAACTACTGAATGACAAGAACATCTTGTTTTGAGCACTTAGTAATTGTCACATTCCATTAAGGTACATTTTTGACAATGAGGAGAGACATTATGTATCCTGGCATCTTATAGTACAGTGTGTGTATTAGAGTTCTCAAAAGAAAGAAATCTAAGAAAATATATGTGCATGTATTAAGAGATTTATCTTTAGGAAAATTGGCTCAAGTGATTGTGGGAGCTAGTAAGTTTAAAATCCACAAGGCAGGCAAGTCCTAAATTTTTAGGGCAGGCTGGAAGGCTGGAAACTCAGGAAAGAGTTAGTACCTTAAGCTGGAGGCAGAATTTCTTCTCCAGGAAAACTTTTCACTCTTAAGTCCTTTCAACTGATTAGTAAAGATTCATAAATTATCAAGAGTATCTCCTCTACTTAAACATATCTACAAAATACTTTCACAACAAATAGATTAGTATCTTTTAAAATAACTAGATAATGTAGCCTAGCCAAATGAACCCATGAAACTAACCATTACAACATATATTCAGGCTGTGGATTCTGGAGTCAGAATTTCTGGTACTGGACCTATATCCCACTACCATGTGAAGTTAGACTTCTCAGACTCTCTGTTTCTCAATTTTGTCTGGAAAATAGGGATGATAATATGATAAGCTATATCATGAGGATGTTTTGAGTTAAACTCATTAATACCTTGGAAGCACTTAGAACATTCCCTGGTGTGGAGTAAACTCAGAGTACACATTAGCTATTACTGTTATCAGTGTGTTCATAATCCAGTGTAAGGATAACTTGACAGTGACAGAATTTCAGATGTGATACAATGTATACCTTGACTCTTTATAGCTTTAGTAGAAAATATTAATGATATAAGGAAAAACAACAACAGCAACAAAAAAGTAGGAAGATATATTAATGGATTAATGGAGAATTAGTGTACTTTTTAAAATCCCAAATCCCTTTCCATGTTTTTATAAAAAGCAAATAGACAAACAAAAACCTTTGCATCAAGTTGTTTGTTCTCTTGTTTACTTCTTCAGTTAGCTAATTCTTCATTCTATTTCTGTAGCCTTTGGTTGTAACCATGATTTATGATTCACACGGGAACAATAGCCAAATA
This sequence comes from Carlito syrichta, assembly GCF_000164805.1. Classification (NCBI taxonomy): domain Eukaryota; kingdom Metazoa; phylum Chordata; class Mammalia; order Primates; family Tarsiidae; genus Carlito; species Carlito syrichta. The sequence continues at coordinate 251,840 of NW_007249139.1, forward strand.
TCTGAAAACATCTGCACTTGAGCCATATGTTTATGCCTAAGTACCAGATGTTAAGCATTAAGCATGTCGGGAATTTATATTTATTTTAATTGTCTTAATACCTATAATTAGCCAATTCACAAAACTGCAGTTAACTAAAAGAACAAACCAACTTGTGACTGGTTATAATAATTTAATTTTGTCTGAAGGAAAAACCCATTAAAATATTCATAGACATAAAGCTAATCAGAAGCTTGTGATTTGAAATGTGTTAATAGACATTCTGTTAAAAAAAGGTTCTGCATTCTATACCTCTAGATTAAAGGTTCAAAAGGAATATCACCCTAGAAAAGTACCTGGAATTTTATGTAATAAATAAACAGTATAAATTTCATATTTATTTATTGAGTTGGAGTCTCACTCTGTTGCTTAGACTGGTGTGCAGTGGCCGCTCCCGGCCACCACAGCCTCCACCTGCTGGGTTCCGGCGATCCTTCCACCTCAAACTTCCAAGTAGCCGGAATTACAGGCATGCGCTACCACACCCGGCTGATTTTTTTTTATTTATTGTAGAGATGAGGTCTCACTGCCCAGGTGGGTCTCGAACCTGGGGGCTCAGGCAATTCACTCACCTCAGCCTCCCAAAGGCGTGGGATTACAGGCTGAACCACTGAACCCGGCAATTTCATATTTATTAAACACATTTGACCACAGATCGTGTGCCACCCACCATAGGATCTTAGCTGTTGATCCTTAACTATTGATGAGGTAAAATTCATCCAAGATCTACCCTTTATGCTTTACACAAACTTTTCAGGTAAACATTCTGCCTTTTGAAATTTGAGAAACATCCATCTAAACTATGACATAGGAAGTAGAAAAATCAACATCTATGAAAGGAAAGCATTAGATAATGTTTGTTGAGTAGCCTCATAAGAGAGAAAGAAAACTAACTTTGTTGCTTGAACTTAAAGATTCATTTCTTGAGGTAGGGAGATAATCTCATTAGTCTATAAATCTGGTAAAATTACTATCAAGTATCCTCCTAACATGACTCTATGAAAGGCTGACAGCCTTCATAATATTTGCAAGTTTATAGTCCACCTGCTATAGGTTCTCCTTTTGCACTTTGAACACATATGCATCCAAACTGCACTACTCTTCAATATTCCAGTTTTGTATTCTCCTAATCATGTCCAGAAAAGTTATCTGGATTATATTTTTCTTCACCTTATTCTCTGTGCATGTGTTAACTTCAGGATAACTTCAGTTTTGTGAATTGGCTAATTATAGGTATTAAGGCAATTAAAATAAATATTTATATTTATAACCGGAGATGGACTGAGTCAAAATCCTCCAAACAAAAAGAAGAAAAAGTCAACTTTAAGATATGAATGCAACTGGAGGATACTATATTAAGTGTAATAAGCCAGGCACAGAAAAACAAATATCACAAGTTTTCACTCATATGTGGAAGCTACAAAATTTTGATCCCATGAAGGTAGAGAATAGTGTGATAGTTACCAGGGGCTGGGAAGGATAGTGGGGCAGGGATATAAAAAGGGGTTGGATAATGGACACAAAAATACAGTTAGATAAAAAGAATAACATCTAGGGTTTCATAGCACAGCAGGGTTAATATAGTTAACAATGACCTATTCTGTATTTCCAAATAACTACAGGAATGGATTTGGAATGCTCTCAACACAAAAAATAATAAATATTCGAGGTGATGGGTAGCCCTGTTACCCTGACTTGACCATTACACATTATGTGCACATATCAAAATATCACATAAACCCCATAATGTACCTATAAGGTACCTATTATGCACCTATAAAAATAAAAAATATCATTCAGGGTAATGTGTGTCAAAGTGGAAATTTACACTCAAATCAGTGAGGGGGGAATAAAGCTCTTTTCCTCCTACTTGCAACTTTTGTATAAGTTTGTAACTGTGTTGAAATAAACATAAATTATAAACAAAAAATTTGAAAAAAATTTTTTGAAACATAGTGTAAAAACTTACGGACAATATAGTAACCTGCTGGCTTGTCTACACTGAATACTGTCTTTATAAAATGCAGGCGAATCCACTGCTTTAATAAATTTTACTTGAACATGATACTTTTTGACATACGATCTGCTCCTTGAGTTTATTACTAGATGGAAAGAAAGCATTCAAGCACATGTTCAGAAAAGTTAACTTTGAAGTGGTTCCTTTAACTGCGTGGATAAGTTACAAAGTAGTCTAAATTATGTCTTCTGAACCTTAATAAAGCTATTTTTAAATTATATGAAGGACTTGTAGAGGGACTAATATAAAATTAATTTTGCTCTTTTTTAATCTATTCAAAACAATGTAATTGGAAATATAGATGCATACCTCTTTTCAGAGCAATCTACAAACCTATGTTTTCTGGTGCATAATGCATTTCTTTTTAGTCATTATTGCGCAGATTGGCATTCCTAGCAATAATTCTAACTTTCAATTGTTTATGTTTTCACTGTGATGGCAGTAGAAATTAATATGTCATTTGTTTATGACATTCTCATGTCATAAAGTGACTCAAACCTTGATTTCCTGTTGTATTAATGTGTTCATATTTACAGATAACTTAGAATATTATGGTTGTTTTAAATATTTAAATCATCAGGTTTAGATGCTTATAAGTTGACTAAAAATAAAAATATTTCAGTATGTATAGCAGGACATGAACAATACAGCATGGATACACAACACAATAAAATATTCTATTACCGTATAAGATATTTGGTACCTATTCATAATACCACTAAGAAAGTTCAGGTGAAATTATAATCCTGGTAAGAGATAGATATGGAGATTAACTTCAGGCAAATAATATGCCTTTTCAGATGTTAGATAATACTTGGCATTGTCTGTAACTGTTGAGAGTCTGTTTCATTCTCAGTCTGAGATATTGAGGTGTTACATGATATATTTTATATAGCTTCTTGCCTGGAAGGCTTCAAATATGCCACTGTTAAAGGAAACGAGCCACTCAGAATGTCCAAAATGAGAGCTCAAAAACCTGAGATAAACACAGGCTATATACTGATATTCTGTCGCAAAACATAGACATAGTGTTATAACAAAACTCTTTTCTGTTTTTCAAAGGCAGAATATTTCCAAACCATCAAAGTTTTTAACACATGAATCATAGGTTTGACTAACAGAAGAGTTCTTTAAACATGTTCTGGTTCCACAAATCAGAAAGTTGATCCAGAAAGCCAGGTATGGTGGGTGACTTCCTGAACTGAAATAATCTGATCATATTTTGCATGATGCTAGGGACACTATGATCACTGTATAGAGAAAAAAAGAGAGCTACAGACTTGAAAAGACTTTTTACAAAAAGTAATAACACATCCACAAAAAAGACAAGTAAATTTAAAAAAATTGAACAGACACTTCACAGAGGAAGCTATATAAGTAAACAATAAACATAAAAGTTGCTCAACTTCAATTCCTATCGGAGAAATGAAAAATAAAATTACATTGTTATACCACTACAAACCTACCAGGAAGATTATACCACACAATCTCCTGGAAGAGATAAGGGAATATTTAACTAGAACTACATAAATATATATGTGCTTTAATAGTTCTACTTTACTAATATTATAGATTGGAATTAGAAAACCCTGACTAACTATAAAGGCTTAAAATACAGGTAGTTTAAGGCAATTAACTGATGTAACAAACTGACAAGGACCTCAGATATCATACAGTGTGTTAAACTAAATAATAGAGAGAGGTTAAAAGAATATTTTTTGGGGAAATGGGTACTGCAATGAGAACACATGTACCATAGAAAACTGCATGTTTAGGGAATTAAAGGAAAATAAACGTTTTTAAAGAAAAATGAAGTAGATTACATTATTGTTTTGAGGTCATTCTCCTTAGCTACAAAGACCAATAACAATGGTGGTGCCAGACTGAGTTTAGATGGGATAATAGAAGTATATTTTTGTGTAATGTTATGATGGCCTTTGTGTAATGTTATGATAGCCTACAGAAGGTTGAATCCTTTGTAATGGTTCTTCTTACGAGGCATTTGTGCTTGAGAACCTTCCCTTCATGGACTTCCTTTGACTCCATTTGTCAGGGTTTTTAACACAAGTGACTCATTTTGACTTTGACAATTTTTGTATTTCCCCCTTTTGATAAAAATCTTTATCCAAAAGCATCACTGACCAATTATCCTGTAGTGAGGTTTTTATTGTTCTTCAATGCTGGGATGAACTTGTCTCAGGTAGTTGGACTGGCAACATGGAATCAGCATCAAAATCCTTTTAGCCGTGTTTGAGGAATGAGTGAGGTTTGGAGGAAGTCGCTTTCAGGCTATGTCTACCCAGAGTCCATTTTTAAGTTCAATTTTGTCTGTTCTGTAGATATTGGCTATCAAAGTGCTAGGCCAGCATTATTCTGTCAGGAGTTGTACTTCCGCAGAAATTTAACAAAGTAAGAGGTACAGTGTTTAAAAAGGAGAATGATAGAAATATAACAATCTCAATGTGCATAATAATTTTGAGCCATAAACCTAGGCTTAAAGATAACCAAATGAGTAAATCAAATAACCGTGGAAAACTAGGTGACACCTATTGTAATCATATGGTCTTTTTTGTTTTTGTTTATGTGTTAATTTTTAATCTAGTCTGATCTACGGGTAGGTAATAAAAACTTTAAAAAATGCAAAGGAATACAATTTAATAAAAGGAGTATTTTTTATAGAAACATAACTATTTTCTGCATAACCATTCTTATTTGTACCAAAGATATTTGTAAAATAAGCTAGTTGACTTTCTCTTTCCTGATATTTATCTTAAAGAATTTTCTTTTTTTTTCTTTCTCATTTATGCTCCTTCATTCTGACTTTACTTGCCACATCCAACTCTAGCTACAGTCAAACCAAGTTTTCATACAAAGATAATATAAACATAATGGCTGCTTTCAAGAGCATTTACCTTAACAGAAATTACCTTAACAGAAAAAAACCAGAAATATAAACAAATAATTGAAAGGCAAAGCAATAAGTGCCATAAGGAATTTTATAAAAAGTGTTCTGAAAAATACAAGTGAGGGACTACTGATTTGTCTGTAGAGTTTGAGGTGATATTTTAGTTGAATATTAGATAATGAGTAGGGAATAACAGATGTAGTGAAGAAAAGCATATTGGCATGGGTATGTAATAGGTTGAAGGAGCAGGAAGTAGCCTAATGTTGAATAGCTAGAGTTGGGAGCTTAGGAAGCAGTGCAGGGAAGACTTGAACTGCTATATTCAAAGAAACTTTTCCTCTATGCTAATGTTTTTGGCCATTACTCTGTCCATGATAAGAATCCATTAGTGGTAGTAAAGAAGATATTTTGCTGCAAACTACTATATTTGATGCATATAAGAGAGTACCAGGCAGATTGTTAGATGTATTAGCTAGCAATTTGAAGGTTATATGCTTTGAATAAATGCATGGAATAGTCCCCAGATTTCTACTTTAATACTTTGTGGCTATATTTTAGATAAATGATGATTGCGGAAATATCTTGCAAAACTAAATTTAAAATTGTTTAATTATACATATTTACTTTATTATTCTATACATAATTTAAAACACATTAAATTACTATTGTGTAACAAAATAAAATTTAGAATTATGTTAATTCAAATTATTCTTTTAAAATCTTGTCTCAGATACTACAAAAGAGAGAGTATAGGTTATATTTATAATTAGTCTCATATGTCTCATAACACTATGTACCCCTCAATGTCTGAGATATAAAATTAACTCTATAATTCAATTAATATGTGTTTCATTATTATAATAATAAATGACGTTGACTTTGTACACAGCCTAGACTAAATAAAATGACTTATTTTAATCAGAAATATTGAACATTTTAATAATAACATAAAAATTCTAGAAGGTCTGGTGTGCTCTTGTTAGATTGAGATTAGAAAAACAAGGCTGTTTGCCTGTTGTCCAAAGTGTGAGAATCAATCAACAATATGTCATTAAAATTAATATTTTTTTGCTATTGAGTTTCTTGAATGCATCATGTCATTTATTTCTTAATAAATATATTACTAAAATCAGCAAAGTTTATTCTGAAAACTTTTCATTAGAACTAATTGCTTACTACTTAGAATTTGGTGCTGATATGTCATTTGCAGTGATTTTTAGTGAAGAATTTTTTCATTAGAAAAGAAATTTAAAACTGAAATGTTCAGACAATTTATCAGAGCAATATAACCATGTCATTTTCACTTTCCCTTGGTCTATCTCCTCTGTCTACTTATTAAAGTTCCTTGCCAACATCTAGTTAAAGTGATCAATTAAAGAGATTTTATTAATTATCTATTAATTTAAAACAGTTATTTTATTTTTCAGGGGAAATATTTTAAACATAAAGTACAAATATCATGAATCATTACCATCACTTACATTTGGTCTCAGATTGGACCAAAGTGAATGGCTTATGCTAATCAAAATACTATTTGTAGTGAATAATATTTGAACTGAAAAAACAAAGATTAGGTTATATAATCACATGGCTTACTTTGACTAGAAATGTTCCAGTTTATATTTTTATATTTGTGTCTTAACAATAAGGTATAAAGTGACCCCAACAGTTTTTCTACATAATTTAGCAAAGCTTCAAATGAGTTCAAGGCTAAAGACATTCATTGCCTTGGTGGTGGAGGCGCTCTCATATCTGTTGCATTGCCTGTGCCAGATTCCACCAAGAATTGTTACAAAGCTCCTTTTTGATTTTCTTTATTTCTCGTAAGTCCTTCCAAATTTGCATTACTTTTATGACTCTTTTGACTCTCCCACTTCCAAAATTGTAGACATATTATTAACACATTTTCCAATTTTTTCAGAAGAGATATATTTTAACGTTGAATATAGTTTTTTAAAAAACAGACTTGCTGTTACTGTCTCTCTTTTGTCACAGTGATACTCATGAATACTATTTAAAAGGAGCACTCAGTCATTATTCATATTATTATTTACATTATTTATACATATACCCCTTATAAATCTTTTCAATGTTAGCCCCAGAATTTCAGCTCCTTGCTAGATACTTTTAAAATTATGAGTACAATTAAAGTAAATACATGAAACCCAACATTTTAAATATAAAATTTATCAACTACTCACTTTTCAAATCATCATTCTCTGGATTGTTCAATTTCAAAAACTAAGGAAATTTTTTATTAGTTAAGGTTACATTGAATAAATTATCAAATCCTATTGACACAACCTTCTTAGTATAACTTAAATTTGCTGATTCTGTTTTTTGGCAATCACAACCAACTGAAGTTTGTTTCATTGTAATCGTTTTTTGTATAATTCTGATATCCTTTTACATATTTCCTTCACTAATCTGTCTTTCCTTCAATTTGCCCTATAAGCAACTATAGACTTTTATTTAACGTTCACTTATGTGATGATGATGATGATGATTATTTAAATATGTGGAGTACAATTCAGGATTCGGTATACAAGTGATCATCATACAGGTAAGGTTTGGGGCCTCCCTTTGGTCCCCACTTTGCCTGGTATGAGATCAGGTACCCTTATTGATGTTGTTTCCCTCCCCTCAACCCCACCCTGGCAGTATTCCACTATTGCCAATCTCTTTCTTACAGTATTATGGTTAATGTTCAGGGTCCGCTTATGATTATGCTCAGACATTTTAATGATTTTTCTCTTTTCTAGAAAACATAGTCCCAAACTGTCTTTCCAAATATATTTTCAAGAAACTCATATGAAAAAGTCACATTAATTGGAGAAATTATTAGCAGAAAATATATTTTATTTTATTTTGCTTGTTTGAGTCAGGGTTTCACTCTGTCCCCCAGGGTGGAGTGCAGTGGCATGCTTATGGCTCACCATAGCCTTGAACTCTTAGACTCTGGCAATTCTCTTGCTTCAACCTCTTGTGTAGCTGGCACTGCCAGTGCACCCCACCATGCCCAGCTAATCTTTTGATTTTTAACAGAGACAAAGTCTCACTATGTTGTCCAGGCTTATCTCAGATTCCTTGACTCAAGCAATCCTACTACCTCAGTCTCCCAAAGTGCTGAGATTAACAGGCTTGAGCTACTACACCTGGCAGAAAAAATATATTTGAGATAAAGATTATCAATGACTAAGAAAATGTATTTTTGCTTTTTACCTAGAACTTTTTATTGCCATATTTTAAAATAATTTAAATCTTGTAGTTAGCTTTTAGTTGAATAGCATTTAATTTCAATTGAATGGCAGTGGTGAGACAATAACAGGATCTCTAATGCATATTTTCACACTGATTGTTAAATAATTTTCAAATATTCTACACTGAATTAATGCAACGCAAGACTAAAAATGCATCTGCTAGAATGTTTGACTCTTTTTGTAGTACAATTTCATGTTATCATATTTCTTCCATGATAATATATACCTGTGATTGAAATGTCATATTTAAATGGAAATTTTAATGCATTCAAAGAAGAGATGTGAAAAATTTAGTATATTGACATATAAATCACAAGACATTTCAACAGGGGAAAGCATTATTGTTTTCATAGGGTTTCATAAATCTGGTTCCTTGAGTGCCTAATCAAACTCTTCTTAGGGATGTGTGTCTAGTATCCAAATTCTCATCTTTTATTCTCCTTGTGTGATTTCTCCTAACTTTACTCCGCTAATAAAATTTTCAGAGATATTTGTTTTATCTGGTAAAAACTGAATTTTCATTTATAACCAGTAAAAAAATTGTAGTGAACAAAATAAAATATTTATAGAGCCTGATAAAACAACATAGTTTATAATATATATGGGGGAAGGTAGAATTAAATGTAGACTAATAAAAAACAAATTAGCTTGAATTGAAGACTAAAAGTAAATAAAACCCAGCAGTGACCCAGAAATAAAGTTAAATGTTGTGTGATTTAATTATTGTCTATGACTTATTTAAAAGAGATATTAAATTGTTTAATTAACAATGAAGTAGGAAAATTAGAAAGAATCTTAAAAACAGAAGATGGCAGAACTGAATTCAGTTCTGCCATCTTCTGTTTTTAAGATTCTTTCTAATACATGTTTATGCATCTCTTAAATTTATCCTTCTAATACATGTTTATACATCTCTTAAATTTTTTCCTTCTAATACATGTTTATACATCTCTTAAAATTTTTCCTTCTAATACATGTTTATACATCTCTTAAATTTTTTCCTTCTAGGTAAATGAAAATATTCTGATTTTTTTAAATTGGTGCTAAAGATATTAGAATGACACTATAACCACAGAAAATTAATTACAACAATACAAATGCAGTGTATTTTCTCTTAAAATGTGTTTATTTCTGTACTTATTTATTTCTCCTAAGAATTATGATCTTTATGTTTTTGAGACCTTGAAACTAACAGATGCTTCAAAACATAAAAATATTTGCCAAAGGTAACACCATACTTGAAACAGAATAACACATCATCTGGACTGGAGGGCAGAATGTTCATTTTGTAACTGCATACTTATTTGTTTTATGCAGTAATCAGTTGTCTTTCTTTCAAATATAACCAATAAAAATTGTTTATTATTTCAGTAACTATTTCCCTTACATTTAACTTATACTTTAGCATCATAATACAAGATGTAAGCATTCTAATTAGCTAAGTTATTAGTGTGAAAAGCTTTCATTGAAGGTTAATTAGAACTAGTCATTTCTCTTACTGCGAGTGGGTGTAAAGCAAAGTAAGATACTGGCTTTTATTCTGAATAGATGTTTAAGTCTACCCTAAAAAATAAAGTCATCTACAGGTAATTATCTAATCATTGTTGATAAGCTGGTAACTATCCACTCTTCAGAAAGTCATGTCACTTTTCCATGATTGCAACTTTAAAAGCAAAAATATCTCCATTGTAAGCTTACATTCCCACCAACAGCGTAGAAGTGTTCCTTTTTGTCCACAGTCACATCAGCACCTGAAGGTTTTTGACTTATTAATGATAGCCATTGTTACCATAGTTAGGTGATATCTCATTATAGTTGTGATGTGCATTTCTCTGATGATTGTGAGGCTGAGCATTTTTTGATGTGTCTGTTGACTGCCTGTATGTCATCTTTTGAGAAGTGTCTATTCATTTCCTTTGGACACTTTTTAATGAGTTTGTATATTTTCCTTTCATTCGAGTTCCTTGTAGATCCTGATGTTAGACCTTTGTCATATGCATACTTGCAAATTTTTTTTCCCATTCTGTGGGTTGTCTCTTTACTCTTTTGATGGTTTATTTGTATGTGCAAAAATTTTTTAGTTTGATGAATTTCACCTGTATTTCTTAGCTTTTATTGTGTTAAATTTTGGGGACTTGGTCATACATTATAAATTAATTGCCCACTTTGAAAATCAAAAGGGTGTTTCCTATATTTTCTTTTTTTTTTTTTTTTTTTTAGATTGGAAAATATTGTTTATTTAGGAAGTAAATTAGAGAGAAAAAGAAGGAGAGAAGATTCACCTCCCCAAGGTAAGGGAGTGGACCAAAGCCAGGAAACATGACAACCATAACTCAAGGAGCCACATGGCCAGACCATAGCTTAGCAAGGTAATGGCCATTTCTTACATTTTCTTTAAGTATTCTTATATTTTGAGGTTTTATATTTAGGTCCTTGATCTATTTTGAGTTTGTTTTGTATATGGTGAGAGGTATGAGTCAAGTTTTATTATTTTGCATGTGGTTGGCCAATTTTCCAAGCACTATTTGCTAAATATGGTCTACCTTCCCCAATGATTATCACCAGTGACTTTCTCAAATTTGAGTTGGTTGAGAGACCGTGTTTTTACTTGTGGTCTCTGTCCTGTCTACATGCCTATCCCTTTACCAATGCCATGACATCTTGGTTGCTATAGCTTTGTAATAAAGCTTAAAGTCTAAAAGTGTGATATCTCCCACTTTGTTCATTTTGTTGATGATTGTTCTGGCTATTCATTTTTTCTTTTTCTTTTTCTTTTTCCACATGAATTTCTGTATTATCATTTCCAGGTCTGTGAAAAACAATGTTGACAAATTTGATGGGTATTGCATTGAATCTATAGATTGCCTTGAGTAGGATGGATATCTTGACAATATTGATTCTTCCAATCCTTGAGCATGAAATAATTTTCTGTGTGTGTGTGTGTGTTCCATCCTTGACTTCTTGAGTAGGGTTTTATAGTTCTCATAAATGTCTTTCACTTCTCTGGCTAAGTGGATGCTAAAATATTTCAGGGTTTTTTTTTGTGTGTGTGACTATTGTGAATGGAATTGTGTTTTTTATATGGTTCTTGGTCTGCTTATTGTTGACACATAGAAATGCAACTGTTGAGTTTGTAACATGAGACTTTATCAAAGTCATTTATCAATGTGAGGAGGCTTTTGACAGACTCTTTAGGGTTTTCTAAGTATAGAATCATATCATCCACAAAGAGAGATAGCTTAACTTCCACATTTCCTATTTGGATACCCTGATTTCTTTCTATTGCATGATTGCTCTGACTAGGACTTCCAGTACTATGTTCAATAGGAAGGGTGAGAGTGGGCATCTTTGTCTCATTTCAGTTCTTAGGGTGAATGTTTCAACTCCTTCCCATCGAACAAAATGTTGTCTGTGGGTTTATCACAGATGGCTCTTATTGTTTTGAGGAATGTTCCTTCTATGCCTGGTATTTGAGGTTTTTTATCAGAAACAGAGCTGGATTTTGTTGAATACTTTTTCTGTATCTAATGAGATAATCATGTGGTTCTTGGTTTTACATTTGTTAATGTGCTGAATTAAACTTATGGTCTGAACCAGCCCTGCATCCCAGGAATGAAGCCCGCCTGGTCATGGAGGATGATCCTTGAGATGTATTGTTGGGTCTGGTTTGCTAGAATCTTGTTGGGAATTTTTGTGTCTATATTCATCAAGGAGATTGGACTGTAATTTTCTCACCTTGTTGAGTCTTTGCCAGGTTTGGGTATTAGTATGATGTTAGCTTCATAAAATGAATTGGGAAGAATTCCATTTTTCTTGATTGTATTAGCTCCTTGTATGTTTCATAGAATTCAATTGGGAAGCCATCTGGGTCAGGGCTTTTTTTTAGCAGGAGGTTTCTTATGACTGAGTCAATTTCCTGGATTGTTACTGGTCTTTTTAGAGTTTTAATTTCATCTTGTTTCAACCTTGGGAGGTTGTGTGAGGCTAGAAAATCCTCTATTTTCTTTAGATTTTCTTGTTTATTTTCATACAGATGTTCATAGTAATTGCTAATTTTTGACTTTTTTCAGGGTCATTTGTAACATCACCTTTCTTATTTCTAATTATGTTTATTTGAATTCCTCTCTCTCTCTTTTCTTTTCTTTTCTTTTTTTGTCAGTCTGGCCAAGGGCTCATTAGTTGTATCCTTTCAAGGAAACATCTTTTTGTCTTGTTTATCTATTCTATTATATTTTTGTCTTCTATATCCTACAATTGTGACTTTATCTTAGTGAATTGAATTTTTCTACTAAAATTAGAATTTAGATGATCTTTTCTTTACAGCTCTCTTAGGCATGATGTTAGGCTGTTTACTTGTAATTATTTTTTCTAGATGTGTTCATGCAATGCAATAAATTTTCCTCTTAACAATGATTAATGGAATTCCAGAGATTCTGATAAATATGTCTTTGTTTTTGTTTGTGTTCATGAATTTTTTTTTCTGTCTTGATTTCTGTGTTGATCCAGTCATTCAGCAGCATGTTTAGTGTCCATGTCTTTGTGTGATGGGGGAAATCTTTTTGCTGGTTATATTTATTTTTATTCCACTGTGATCTGAAAAAGGTGCATGGTACTATTTTGATCTTTCGAAATTTGTTCACACTTGATTTATGCCCAAGCATATGATCTATCCTGGGGTATGTTCCATATGCTGATGACTAGAATGCATACTCTGTAGTTGTTGGGTGGAGTGTTCTATAACTGCTTATTAAATCCATTTTATTGAGTATTGAGTTAAGGTTCTGGATATTCTTGTTGGTTTTTTTGCTTCTATGATCTGTCTAGGGCTGTTAGTGGGATATTTAAATCTCCAACTATTATTGTGTGTCATTGTCCTCTTTTAGTTTACTTAGTACTTGTTTCATAAAACCTAATGTTTGACTGTTGGGAGGATATATGTTTAGGATAGATATTTCTTGTTAGCAGGGTGAGACTTTTATCATTATGTAGTGTCCTTCCATGTCCTTTTAAGCTTTTGATACTTTGAAGTCTGCTTTGTCTGATACCAGTATAGTTGCTTCTGCCCTTTTCTGATTTCCATTTGCCAGAAAGATCATTTTCCAGCATTTAACTGTGAGCTTGAATGTGTGGGTGTCCTTTGCAGTGGGATGAGTTTTCTGAAGGCAGAAATGTTGGATCATGCTATTTTATCTAGTTTGTCACTCTCTGCCTATTCAGTGGTGCATTCAGCCCATTTATATTCAAATTAATTATTAAAATGTGAGAATTTATTTTTGTCATAGGGCTCTTGGGAGTCGTTTTGTTTTATTTTTTCTTTTGTATTTATATATATGGGTATTTTCATTTTTGTGAATGCTCTGTTGACTCTGTACTTGCCTGTACTCTTGTGATGGGTATCATCATTCTTTTGTTTCTATTTCAACACCTTAAGCATCTCCTGAAGAGCTAGTCTGGAGGCAGCATATTCTCTCAAGGATGGGATGTCTGGGAAGGATTTTAATTGTCTATTACTGATGAAGCTTAGCTTGGTGGAGAAGGAAATTTTTGACTGGAATCGTGTATTTTTGAGAATATAAAAAATGGACCTCTAGTCCCTTGTGGCTTGTGATGTTTTTGTAGATAATTTTAGAGCAATGCTGATGGGGCTTCCTTGATTAGTGGTCCGACTTTTCTCCCTTGCTGCCTTTAGTAGTTTTTCTTTCATGCTTACTTTGTGGAGGCAGATTACAATGTGTCTTGGAGATAGTCTTCTCATGTAATACCTTGTAGGGCTTCTCTGAAGCTCTTGCTCTTGAATAGTCACCTTTCTAGCAAGATATGGGAAGTTTGCTTGGATGACCTCATAGAATGCTTGTTCCATGATGTTTTCCGTTTTCCTTTCTGCTTCAAGGATACCAATCAGGCATTTGGCTTCTTCACATAGCCCTATATCTCTTGGAGGCTTTGCTTATTCTTTTTGAGACTTTTTTCTATATTTTTGGCAGATGGAGTTAATTCCATATTTTTGTCTTCAAGCTCTGAGATTCTTTGGTCTGCCTAAGTGAGCCTGCTCCCCATGCTTACTATTGTGTTTTTTAATTCCAAAATGAAGTTATTCATTTCTATTATTTCAGAATGGGCCTTTCTGAAATTGGCCAGCTTTGCTTTTACTTCCTGTACTATGTTGGTGAGTTTCATTTCTAGTTTCTTATGGTTCTCTTTATTCATTTTAGCCATATGATCTTTGAGTTCTGTGACTGTCATCTGGGGCAGGGCATTCTGGAGCTTCTCTGTTTTTTGTTTTGATTGTTGCTTTTTTGGGGTGCTGTTTCTTTAAGACACTGAAAATTCTTTCTGTTTTCATTGATCCTTCCACATTTATGAAAAGCCACACTTCTCTAATTTTCCTCTTTGTTTTGTTTCTCTGAAGCTAGCCAATGTCCCTCCAATCTAAGATCATTTCTGTCATTTAATATAGATCAGTCAGTAAGAAAGTGAGGGATACTTACTTCTTCTCCATGTTCCTCCCTGTGAAAGACTTCTGCATATGTTTTTTTCCCTGTGGTTAGTCCAGTCAGGCTGTTTTCAGGTTCCATTGCAGTATTTTGCAGGGAATGTGTGGGGGGATGGGCTCCTGTCTGTTGTTTGAGATTTGCAGCCCAGAAGCCTTCTCATTGGGAAAGTCTTTGGGTATCTTTCATGTTGCTCTCTCCCAGTTCAAGTCTGTGCTTAGCACTTGAAAGACAGAGAGTTCTCTGCTATGGGGAGATCTGCCCTGTGGGTGTGCAGGGCTAGTAGGTGACACTTCCTAATCTGGAAGAGGGGAAATGGCCACCAGATGGTGGAGGCAGGTGTCAGCCAAGTTTAAACTGCGAGCAATCTTTCCCAGACTGAGAAATAGTTGCTATACTCCACTGGTGGAAGGTGTGCTCTTGGGGACAGTCTCCTTTCCACTTGGGCTCAGGTTGCCTGATGCTATGCCCTTACTAGGATTCCAGTCTTGTGTGACTAATGATCATATGTGGCTGGTGGGGGTAATGGGGAGGTGGTGGTAGTGAGAAGGGCAGACAATAGACTCAGAGCTCATCAGTATGTCAGTTTCATTCTCCCCCTCTCATACACAGGGCAGGGCTTTAGTTTCTGTATGAGCCTGGTGCACAGTGGGGGTTAATGTGCCCAGATTCCAGCATCTGTCATCACTTTCTGGTCTCTATGTATTCAGAGACTTTTTGGGGTTCAGAGTGCTTCTCCCATCCATAACTGTTTTATCGATGACTGGGTCCCTACTCTCTACCTCACTTGGCAAAACAGGCATTGGTTTGCTGTTCCATGGTGGCCATCATGGATCTAGAGACCTAGACTGCTTTAAATAGGCCATAATGTTACAAAATATATTAGTGTAATAGATTGAATGATGGTTTTTTAAAAGTGATTTGTAAATAGAAAACATGATAATCTATATAGAAAACTTAAAAGAATCAACAAAACAGCTCCTGGAATGTAAACATTTATAATTTATAATCTTTTTAGAATACAAATAAATATACAAAAGTCAGTCATTTTTCTGCATACTAGCAATGAACAGATAAAATCTGAAAACAAAAACTTAACACCATTTACATTAGCTCTCCACAAGACAAAATGCTTAATATAAATCTAACTACAATATGTATATATTCTATGTGAGAAAAGTAACACAATTCTGATAAAAAAAAATCAAAGAACTAAATAAATGAATAGATATTCCATGTTCATGGATAGGGAAGCTAATATTGTGAGATGTCAGTTCTTTACAACTTGATCTACAAATTCAAAATAATCTCAGTGAAAATCCCAACACTAGCAATTCCCAGGTTGCAGAAACTGAGCACCATTTTTTAAAAAATGGACTCAAATTTTCCTGCAAAGAAGTGGCAGGTGACACTACCAGCTCCAGATTATGCCTCACCACTGCAGCATAAGAGACTGTTGGCTCAAAGCTTTGCCTGACCACTTCAGAGCCTGGCCGGACACTGGCAGCAAACACTGCAGATGGAGCTCAGAGGCAGAGTCCCACCGGAGAAGAGGAAAGAAGCACCTCAACAATATCTTGAAAGAGGGGCAGGAAAGTGCTCTGTCTTGCTCACCATTGAACAACAAATCTAATCTCTTTGACTGGTGGTTCAACTATGCAGGTGTTGATCATGACCCAAAGGGAATATCCTGAAGGTACAAACTTCAGATGGACCTGACGAGTGCTGAGTCTCAGGCACTGCACCCCCTACCCTGATCCAGACTTGGAAAAAAGGGTGCGGCCAGAAAAGAATGAGGAAGAACTCCAAAGGGATTAGAAAATAAATCCAAAACCTGCATCAGGGAAGAACAGATGTCTGAGTAAACATTAGAAGGAAAGCCTCTCCCACTGACACTGAATAATAGAACTAAAGAGAAAAGCAAGAGATCTGTCACAAATGAGGGGAAAAAAGGAAGGACGATCATAGGTAATTTCAATTGTAACAAAGAGAAAACTCCTGAAAAATCAGACCTTAGAGCCTAAACAGAGGAGATCACAAATGACTGGTACCAGAATAACACAGGGATTAGGGAATGGAAGGAAAGAGTGACTAAGACTCAAGAAAGACAAGATGCAGCACTGAAAGTACTTGTAACAGAGATTTTGGCAATAAAAATTTCATCAAGGAAATAAATAACAAGATGACGAGCATGGAAAGCAGAACTAATCTAGCTGAAGAAAGAATATCAACTTGAAGACCAGAACATGGAATTAACCCAATCTATAAAAATCATAGAAAGAAAACACAGAAAAAAAGAACAGCCTACAAAAGATGTGCAATTATATCAAGAGACCAAACCTACACCTGATTGGTATCCCAGAAGAAGAAAGCGAAATGGAGAACACATTAGGTCAAGTATTCCAGGAGATAATCCAAGTAAATCTTCCCCATCTCACCAGAGATATGACCAGCCATGTACAAGAGATACAGAGAACCCCCACAAGACATCAAATGAGAAGACCAACCCCTAGACACATAGTAATTCGCCTACAGAAAGTAGGCACAAAAGAAAAAAATCCTAAAGGCAGCAAGAGAGAAAGGTCAGACTACCTACTGGGGAAAACCAATCAGAATAGCAGCAGACCTATCAGCAAAAACACTACAAGCAAGAAGGAACAGGGGTCCAATATTTAAGGTCCTGAAAGATAAACAATTTCAACCAAGAATTTCCTACCCAACCAAGTTCAGCTTCATCAGTGATGGAGAATTAAAATCCTTCCCAGACATCCAATCCCTAAGAGATTATGCAGCTTCCAGACCAACTCTACAGGAGATGCTTTAAAAGGTATTAAACACAGAAGAAAGAAAAAAAAATGACCACAAACTTCCCAAGAGAACAGCAGAGCACAGAATCAACAGAGAATACAGCTCCACAACAAACTTGAAAACACACACATACATCAACCCCAAAGCCAAAAGGAAACAAGCAAATGAAGAAAAAACATCATAAGAACCTCATGACATGGATAAACAGTCACATTTCAGTAATCAGCCTGAATGTGAATGGACTTAATATACCACTGAAAAGATACAGAATGGCAAACTGGATAAGAAACCATGACCCAATTTTTTTCTCCATCCAGGAAACTCATCTCACCACAAGGGGACCATACAGACTCAAAGTTAAAGGATGGAAAATGAGTTTCCAGGCAAATGGATCACAGAAGAGGGCAGGATATGTGACCTTAATATCAGACAAAACAACACTTAAACATCAAAAATTTAAAAAGATACGAGAGGACACTACATAATGATAAAAGGTTCAATTCATCAACAAGAAATATCCATCCTAAACATATATGCATCCAACATAGGTGCACTGGCATTCATATGCAACTACTAAATAAAATTTAAAAAAATATTGATTCTAACACTATTATAGCAAGGGACTTGAATACTTCACTAACAGCACTAGATAGATCATCAAGGCAAAATATCAACAAGGAGATCCAGAACCTAAACTTGACACTTGACCAAGTGAACTTAAAAGATAACTACAGATTATTTCACCCAACAACCACAGAATATACATTTTACTCATCATTGCATGGAAAGTATTCCAAGATCGTCATATTCTTGGCCATAAACCTAGTATATACAAATTTCATAAGGTTGAAATAATGCCATGCACCTTTTCAGACCACAGTGGAATAAAAATAAATATAAACACAAACAAAATTTTCCCAAAGCCCACAAAGACATGGACACTAAACAGCATAATGCTGAACAACTACTGGGTCAACACTGAAATCAAAGCAAAATTAAAAGATTCCTGGAAACAAATGAAAATGAAGAAGCATCTTTCTAAAACCTCTGGGATGCCATGAAAACAGTTCTCAGAGGGGAATTTATATCTGTTTGAGCACATATCAAGAAAATGGAAAGATTATAATTTGAGAGCCAACAAATCATCTAAGGAAGCTAGAAAGAGAAGACCACCAAAACCCTAACTTTAGCAGAAGAATCCAGATAACCGAAATAAGAGCCCAAATACAGGACACAGAAGACAAAAATGTCATAGAAAACATCAGTAAAACAGAAAGCTGGATATTTGAAAAAATTATCAAGATTGATAAACCCCATAGCCAGAATGACCAAGAAAAAGAGAGAAAAAGCCCAAAGAAACACAATCATAAATACAAAAGATCAAATCACAGCTAACCCCAAAGAACTACATAAGATGATCAGAGATTACTATGTACACTTATATAAAAACAAACTTGATAACCTAGATGAATTGGAGGACATTCTGATATCACACAACCTCCCCAGGTTGAAACAAAAAAACATTGAGACACTAAATAGACCAATAACAACCCAGGAAATTGACTCTGTCATAAGAAAACTACCTACAAAAAAAAAAAAAAAAATGTCCTGGACCGGATGACTTTCCAGCAGAGTTCTATAAAACATACAAGGGGAAGCTGATACCAATCCTACTGAAAGTATTCCAGGTATTTGAGAAAGATGGAATTCTCCACAAATCATTTTATGAAGATAACATCATACTGATACCCACACTAGGAAACGATCCAACAGAAAAAGAGAACTATAGGTCAATATCCCTGATGAACATAGATGCAAAAATCCTCAACAAGATTCTAGCAAATCAGATCCAAAACACATCCCCAAAATCATCCACCATGACCAAGTAGGCTTCATTCCCAGGATGCAGGGCTGGTTCAGCATTTGTAAGACCATACGTGTAATTAAATACATCAACAGATGTAAAAACAAGAATCACATGATTATCTCATTCGATGCAGAAAAAACTTTTGATAAAATCCAGCATCTCTTCTTAATAATAACCCTCAAACACCTAGGTATAGAAGGAACATACATCAAAATAGTAAGTGCCATCTACGATAAACCTACAGCTAACATAATGCTAAATGAACAGAAACTGGAAACATCTCCGCTGAAAACTGGAACAAGACAAGGCTACCCAGTCTCACCCCTCTTGCTCAACATCGTATTGGAAGTCCTAGCTAGGGCAATTTGACAAGAGAAAAAATTCAGCGGTATCCAAATTGGAAAAGAGGAAGTGAAGTCATTCCTTTTTTCTTATACCTCAAAAAATCAAAAGGAATCTGTTGAAAACCTGCTTGTAATGATAAAGGACTTAGCAATGTCTCGGGGTACAACATAAATGTGTAAGAGACAGTTCCTTTCTTATATACCAACAACAAGCAGACAGAGAACCAAATAATAAGCATAATCACATTCACAATAGCCACACAAAAAGTGAAATAGCTTGGCACCTTCCTAACCAGAAAAGTGAAAGACCTTTACAATAAGAACTACAAAATTTCTTTGTTCAAAGAAATCAACGATGTCTTTTCAGCAGAAGAATAGATGAATTAACTGTGGCACACTCAGATAATGAAATACTATTTAATTCTAAAAAGGAACAAGCTATTAAGTTATGAAAAGACATGGAGAAATTTAAATGCATAATTTTAATTATGTGGTATTCTTCAAAACATGAAACAATGGAGGCAGTAAAATAATTGGTATGAGTTTAGGGGAAAGAGGTGAATAGGTGGAACACAGGATTTTTAGGCAAGGAAACTATTTTGTATGATATTCAAATGGAGGATGCATGTTATTATATTTTGTTCAAACTCATAAACTGTACAACACCATGAGTGAGCTCTAACATAACCTATGAACTCTGGGTGATAATGATGTGTCAATGTAGGTTCATCAGTTATAACAAGCACATCATTCTGATGGCTAATATGGATAATGGGGGAGGCTATACAAGCGTGGGAACAGGACGTATATGGAAAATCTTTGTACTTTCTTCTTAATTTTGCTGTGAAACTAAAATGGCTTTAAAAATAAATTCTACTAAAAATAAACATCTCAAACTGCATTTTTGTTTTGTTTTGTTATTAATCATTGTGAGTCACAAAGATCCTTGGACATTTGTCTGAGGAGATTGACTATTTGGGATACATTGATAGGTGAGTTTTCCAGGATAAAAACAAAACACAAAGAGAAGACTCCATTATTATATACATCCTTTTCTCATGTGATTCTCCTTTTACAGTCTTTTGAATGGGAACAGTACCACACTTCAACAACAAAAAAATTATCAATATACATACTGGATAAAAATATTTATGTTTATAGTACAGGGGAATAAATGATAAAAGTGAAGGAGGTGCCATGCATTGTCTAGTTTTATAAATATGCATATCAACACATGTTGGGGAACTATATTTATGACTTCATAGTGACCAGATGAAGACTATTTCAATTTTGATCATTCCTTTATCCCTCCACCCCTCTTATGTGGGTGCATAGGAGGATGGATTTTAACATTCCAGTGTAGAATCATATGGTAGAAGAAAGAAATTTTCTTCTCAGCCTACTTTAAAGGCTAAGAATAGAAGAATTCTCACTATTATGTTTTTATTTGTTTGATTTTTCATACTAAATTTGCAGCTGTTTCACAGTTACTTTTGTGTGTGTATGTGGGTGTCTATGTGTTCACACGTGCAGCAGGGTCTCACTCTGTCGCTCAGACTGGAGGGCAGTGGAATGATCATGACCTTTCTTTCCAGGGCTCAGGCAAACCCACCTTCTCAGCTTCTGAGTAGCTGGGACTACAGGTGCATGCCAATACGTTCAGCTGGTTTTTTTTTTCTTTTTGTACAGACAAGGTTTCGCTATGTTGCCCAGGCTTGTCTCAAACTCCTAAGCTCAAGCAATACTTCTACCTCTGCCTCCTAAAGTGTTGGGATTAAAGTTGCTTGAAATAATGCACTTGACAAGCTCAACATGGTGTATTTATCAACATAAATGGAAATATATGCTAAAAAATAAACTAATTATGAATCATATATGCAGAGCCATTTCTAAATTCAAGTTCTACAATATAAAATTATAGTTTTATATTGTGATCAAACTATGTATTATTTTTGGTGATTGCTTTGCTTGATTCAAAAATGAAATAAATTTTATGAAATTTTAAAACCAGAACTATTATTTTTCTGAAGCATTTTAAATGTATACATTTGTACATTAGGCATAATGTGCATTAATATGTTGTAAATTGCACCTGAAAAAAAGATGAAAACAATTCAGTGATTTTTTTTACTTATTGAATTTTTAATGATATGCTTCACTTGATAATCATATATAAAGATTTTATTAACTAGTTTAAATAAAATGTTTTTCTTAAAGGGAACACACTACCAAAATTTCAACTTATAAAATGTTTAGAATACTAAAATGTATGATTATATAGAGAAAAATTGTATTGTAGCTGTCTGAAGTCGACATTAAATGAAGACAGACATGGACATACATTAATGGTTATTCAAGAAGCAGTAACCAGGAACAAAGGACCAAACATGGCTGTGAAGTGTGGCAGAATTTGAAGATAACAAACCATAATAACAACTGTCCAACCAAAATGAAATAATTCAGAAAACCAGTTATAGGACTGGACCTGGAGAAGGTCCTTGAACTGCTGTAATACAAATGCTCATACACACCTACTGTTTTAGGAGTAGGCGAACTGGAGCTTCTAAAGGTGTTGGCATTATTCTCACATACAAAAGTTATAGAGTAATTTAGAGAGATTTCAGAGAAAGGAAGATAATATGTGGCTAGTTGCAGGAATAGTTTAATTTCACTTTTTCAATTATGTATTTATCAAACAACTCCTTTTAAGTTCATAGAATCAGATATCTTGCAGTGAGCTGAATGTATAAGATGAATAATGTATGTCACTGATTTCAAATGACTACTTTGCTTATTTTTAATTGATAAATAAAAATTGTATATATAGGCTGGGCTCGGTGGCTAAGCCTGTAATCCCAGCACTTTGGGAGGCCAAGGTGATTGGATTGCCTGAGCGCACAGGTTCAAGACCCGCCTGGGCGACTTGGCGAGACCTCATCTCTACAATAACTCAAAAATTAGCCGGGCATGGTAAACATGCGCCTGTAGTTCCAGTTACTTGGAAGTCTGAGATAGAAGGATCGCCAGAGCCCAGCAGGTCAAGGCTGCAGTGACTGGGAGCAGCCACTGCATTCCAGTCTGTGTGACAGAGTGAGACTCCAACTCAAAAAAAAAAAAAAGAAATTGTATCTAATTATTTTATGCAATATCGTTTTGAACTATGTATACATTATAAAATGGCAAGTTAATTAACATATGCATAACCTCACATATTTATTTGTGGTGAGAACTCTTAAAAATCACTCTGTTAACAATTTTCAAGTATACAGTTCATTGTTATTAACCAGTCATGATATTTTACAACAGATCTACAAGAGGATGTACAGCATTCAAAAAACATGCAGTGATGCAAATGTTGAAATTTAGATATGCTCAGATTCGGTTTTCTGAACAATTTGGCCAGGTATGGATCAATTGAATGTCAGTACTTCCAGAAGTCTTGAAATAAAACATTTGACCATTAGTTCAATTATTTGCAACAAGGATGCAAAGTTTTAGTCAAAATATGGTCCTTTAATCTAATTATGCAGAAAAGCATGGACATAGGGAATTAATTCAGTTGCTTACAAATTTTAATTTGGAAAAATAGAACATGACTGTCTTTTTTTGTGCCGAAACAGATAAAAATTTAGTTCAATCTCTACATGATAGCTCTGGAAAATAATATAGAATAAATGCCTGTCAGAAGAAAAAAATGTGGAGGATTATTTATAAATGACAAATGCAGAACTATTATCTACTCAAAATAAACAATGTTCATGATGATTACTTTGTCTGATTTAAACTTTCAGAAAGATTTAAGAATGAGAAAGAAGAAAACTAAATATATAAATAAATAATAGAAATAATTTGCTATATAATTTTCATGATTATTTGGGTAACAATATTTAGTATGCCTATGCTAAATGTATCATTTCCAAAATTAAAGTTATGAGAAAAAGAATTATTAAAAA
Source organism: Carlito syrichta (assembly GCF_000164805.1). Taxonomy (NCBI): domain Eukaryota; kingdom Metazoa; phylum Chordata; class Mammalia; order Primates; family Tarsiidae; genus Carlito; species Carlito syrichta. The sequence continues at coordinate 275,524 of NW_007249139.1, forward strand.
TAATGGACTTCACAAATGTAGTTTGGGATTATTAAAATATTATAATTAATTGTACATTTCAAATGCAATCAATATACCCTATTTTAAACTATTTTTAATACTCATACTTTAAACTATTTTTAATACTCTTTAAAGTTATGCAAAATAAAACCAGAGTGATTTTCCACTAAAGTTATTACTTAATATATTTTCAAATCTTTTAGTTTTTTTAATGTTTTAATATTTATAACTTGTCTGTTAAATTAAGTTAAATAAACTAAAGCAGTATTAACAATAGTACAAAGGAGACATTTTAAATATCTTGTTACAAGCTAGATGTGTACTGGCACATCTCTAAGGTGTAAATAGGGTTAACTGACAATTATTTTAGATTGTTTTATATGTGTTATGGGAGGGGATTAGTAATCAAGTGATTTCAACCTTTTCTTCTGTGTCTTATATGTGTACTTCCATCTTCTGCTCTTCCACCATGGCCTGATCCTCACCAGATGCTGGCATAATGTTCTTGGACTTCCCAGCCTCTAGAACTGAGAAATAATTATCTTAAAAAAAAATTAAACTACCTGGTCTGTGATATTCTGTTACACCAGCAGGAAAAAAAAAAAAAAGACTGAAATGGGGCTGTTGCTGTAACAAACACCTTAAAACATGGATACAGCTTTGGAACTGAATAATGGATAGAAGATGGAATTGTCTAGAGGAGAAGACTGGGAAAATCTTTATTACCATGAACAGAGGAATAAAGGGCAATTCTGGTGAAGGATCAGAAGATAAGAGCTGTAAGGAAAGTTTACATCTTCTAAGAGATTACCTAATTGATCACAACCAAAATGTTGGTAGAAATATGGACAATGGAAAACCATTCAGATAAGATCTAAGTTAAAATTAGAAACAAGTTATCTGAAAGTTAAGGTCAGTCTTATTACATGATTACTTCTTATAAAATAGCAAGTACTTGGGAAATTTGTGGAATGTCCTAGAGCTTTTTGGAATGTAGAACTTAAGAGCTATGGACAAGAATATCTGGCAGAAGAAAACAACTAAGCAGCAAAGCATTCAGTCTGCTTTGTGGCCACTTTTAACTGTACACAGTGAGATGAAAGACCAAAAAGAAAAAAAAGACTTAAAGATGGAATTTGTAATTGAAAGAAAATCAGAGTAGAAAGATTTGAAAAATTTGTAGCTTGGTCATAAAAGAGTTTTTGTTGTTATTGTTTTTGTTTTTTAATCTGTTCAGCACACAATACTAAGGGTGTGAGCAAGGGACCTCTTGCTAACAAAATTACGATGGATAGGAGAGTGTCAGGTGCTATTCATGATAGAAAGATCTCAAAGGCATTTCAGAGATCTTCCAGGCAGCACTTTCCATCATATCCCTGGGCTTGCTGCTCAGAGCTACCTTGGGTCTCTTCTCCTTGTGTTCCCACACAGTGATCCTGCTGCCCCAGCTGTGGCTCAAGAGGTCCTAGGTATGATCTACAAGGTACAGCCCATACACCTTGGCAGCATCCACTGTGTGTTTAGTCTGCAGGCACACAGAATGCAAGAGCTATAGGGCATGACTTTCTCCATTTAGATTACAAAAGATGACACAAACCACCTAGAAGCCCAGACAAAAACTCCGTGCTAATTCCTGGAGCTGTGGGAGCGGGGCAGCCTCTGAAGCTCCAGGATAATAGGGTTACCAGCATGCAACTCCAATCTGAGAGAGAGGGAGCATGAATTGAGCCCAGCAGAGTCATGAGAGTAGGGAGTCCCTGAGGTCTAGGGGTCCAAGCCCTGCCTCAGTGTGTGCAGGAAGTGAGATATGGAAGGAGATTCACCTCCAGATTTGAGGCTTAATGTTATTTTCCCTTTTGGCTTTTGGACCTCTTTTCTTGTCTATTTTTTCCTTTTGAAATGGGATTTTCTATCCTATACCTGTCTCATCATTGTATTTTCTATATAGATACTTGTTTGATTTCACAGCTGAAGGGAATTTGCCTCAAGAGGAATCATGCTTTGAGCCTTATCCATATCTGATTCAGATTTTGGTACTTTGGATTGTTAATACTGAAATAATTTAAGACATTTGGGCTATAGGGAAGACATTAATAATATATTTTGTATGTGAGAAGAAAATGATTTTTATGGGGCTGGGGTGAAATGCTGTGGTTTAAATGTCCTCATCAAAACTCATGTTGAAATTTAATTGCCATTGTAACTGTTTTAAAATGTGAGGACAGCCGGGCTCAGTGGCTCAGCCTGTAATCCCGCGCCTTTGGGAGGCTGAGGTGAGTGGATTGCCTGAGCCCGCAGGTTCGTTCTTCTTTCTTTTTTGAGTTGGAGTCTCACTCTGTCGCCCAGACTGGAGTGCAGTGGCCGCTCCCGGCCACCGCCGCTTCGACCTGCTGGGCTCCGGCGATCCTTCCACCTCAGCCTTCCAAGTAGCGGAAATTACAGGTATGCGCTACCACGCCCGGCTGATTTTTTTGGATTTATTGTAGAGATGAGGTCTGGCTGCTCAGGCGGGTCTCGAACCCACGGGCTCAGGCAATCCACTCACCTCAGCCTCCCAAAGGCGCGGGATTACACTTTTGTTCACTTTTGTTTCTGATCACTTTTGTTCTTCAAATTATGTTCCATTTCTCCTTGAAATTTTATACAAAACATATTTATTTTCCTTCCGACTCCAGTTTTTACTTATTTAGTTCCTCTAGTGACCTTCCTGACTTTCTTTCTTTTTCCTTCTTCCCTCCTTTTTTCCCTCCCTCCCTTCCTACCTTCTTTCTTTTTTATTTATTTTCTTTCTTTCTTTTCTTTCAAGGGGTGGAAGTCAAAGCATTTAAAGACTGAATGTAAGTCCAAACAGTTGGCTATTATTTTCTAGGAAACAGTGGTTTGGAGAAGGGGAGGGAGAGAAAAATGAACACTTATTGATCACTTCACATGTTCTAGAAACTACCTAGCACTTCTAAATCTTTTTTTTTTTTTTTTTTTTTTGAGTTGGAGTCTCACTCTGTCGCCCAGGCTGGAGTGCAGTGGCCGCTCCCGGCCACCGCAGCCTTGACCTGCTGGGCTCCGGAGATCCTTCCACCTCACAGGTTTCCGAGTAGCCGGAATTACAGGCACGCGCTACCACACCTGGCTGATTTTTTTGTTTATTGTAGCGATGAGGTTTCGCTGCCCAGGCGGGTCTCAAACCCGCGGGCTCAGGCAATCCACTCACCTCAGCCTCCCAAAGGCGCGGGATTACAGGCTGAGCCACCGAGCCCGGCTAATCTTTTTTTATTTAATGATTTTATTTGGCAAGTGTCCAAATCAAAGTGCAGTCTGACCTTTAACCTACAAGGATAACAACTTTGGCCACTGGTTGAAGAGGGAACCCAAGAGATCAGAAGCTATAAACCAACTGAACAGTATATTATTATTTTTTATTTTAAAGATGCGGGGGTACAATTCAGGATTGGTCATTGTACCGGAAAAGTTCGGGCCTCTCTTTGGTCCCCACTTTACCTGGTTTGAGATCAGTTACCCTTATTGGTGTCATGTCCTCCCCATCTCTCCTGCCAGAAGTTTCCCACTACTACCAATCCCTTTCTTATTATGGTAAATATTCAGGGTCTGCTTATGAGTGAGACAATGTGGTACTCAGTTCTTTGTTTCTTTTACCTGTCTCCAATGCTCAGGGTTTATATAGGGAGTTTATATAGGGGTATGCTTGTATGTGTAGTAAGACCTACATGTTATATGACATCAGGTTCTTAAGGACATTCACAAATATGTAAATAGAATAAAAACTCATACAATTGTAAATATTCAGCAAAGATATATCTGACAGTACTTCTGAAGCACATCATATTTACAATTCAAAGCACTAATTGAATTCTGGGATGTCATCCCTGAATATAGTTGATTATGAGAAGAAATAAAGAGATGTGTAGTTGATTCAGGTGAAACCAATACTGTAGCTCCCAAAAGTAATCCTAAGAGCCTGGAACAGAAGTTTTTTGATGTATAATGCAGTCTATTCTTAGTATTGTTTTTATCTATCTTGGCCACTGCAGAGAACATCCCTTATTAAAAAAAAAAAAAATACAATAAAAGACAAATTTAAAAAACAAAACAAGAGCATGAACAACAATAAAAAAAAAAAAAAAAAAAAGCAGTGAGCCTGGAGTCAGAAGGTGTAGTCCTAAATATGTTTTTGTCTCTGGAGCATGTGAAAACAGGAAAAGCAATGAAAAATCAGATTAATAGATTATGAATCTATGAAATAGGAAGAATACTGATACCTACTTTACAATAGTATTATGTAAATTAAAAGGGGGAAAAGCGTGTGAAAGAAGCAATACTGAAAACATAGAGTTACTTTATCTTTTTTTAAGCTGCTTGGTCTGCTTTTGTTCTCTCACTGCTACTTCAGGACCTTTAACTAGGACTTAAAGTAAAGTAATAACCATTCTTCTCTACAGTATACTAGAAGCCAAAAATCTGTAGAAAACTTATAACTGTTGTGGTTGGATGAATTCTACATTTGAAGTATAATACGTCACCAGTAGTCATGTAATATGGTCTGAATCAGTAGGGTAGTGACTACAGTTAGTTGACCAAGTATAAATCACTCATTTCCTATTCAGCTCTAATCCTCTAGCTAAGAGAAGCAGAAAATTCAGAAAGTTAGAACCGTCTTAGTAACAAATTTTGTGCATTTATGCCTTTTAAGCTATGTCTAGTTACATTTCATTTCTCCTTAATCACAAGAATGTCAGACAATCATTTTGAACATTTTTTATTTACTTTTCCTTTTACCTTTTACTCTTAACCCCATTGCTTTACATGAGACCAATTCTGGATTAGGATAAGAAAGATTTGCTTTTGCTACCTTTCTCTTAAGAATAATTGCTGTTAGTGCTTAACATCAGTGTTTCCATTAAAAAGATAAGACAGACGGCTCGGTGGCTCAGCCTGTAATCCCGCACCTTGGGAGGCTGAGGTGAGTGAATTGCCTGAGCCCGTGGGTTTGAGACTCGCCTGGTCAACTTGGTGAGACCTCATCTCTACAATAAATCAAAAATTAGCTGGGTGTGGTAGTGCGGGCCTGTAATTCCAGCTACTCAGAAGGCTAAGGCAGAAGGATCGCCAGAGCCCAGCAAGTTGAGGCTGCGGTGCCTGGGAGCAGCCACTGCACTCCAGTCTGGGCGACGGAGTGAGATTCCAACTCAAAAAATAAAAATAAATAAAAATAAAAAGGTAAGACAAAGAATGTTTAAAAGACTAAACTATATCCATGAAAGGGAGAACCTAGTGAAAGAATGAAATCTTTGAAAGGATTTAATGATCTCAAATTTACTTTGTTATGCTAAATTTTGCATGATTTTTCTGCATGAAATACTGCCAGTGTAATCATACCTTTAGACTTTGATAAAATAAAGACAGGGTGAAAAAGGTTGAAGTATGAATGGGACTGATAAACTGACCAATGTTCACGTGATTATGTGGTTAAAATATTTGAAAAGGTATTTATGCCTTCTGCTTTGTTCTTTTTGTTTAGGATTGCTTTGGCTATTCGGGCTTTCTTGTGTTCTATATGAATTTCAGAATTGTTTTTTTTAATTCTGTGAAAAATTATGTTGGCAATTTGATAGAATTGTTTTAAATCTGTAGATTTCTTTGGGCAGTATGAACATTTTAATTATATTGATCCTTTTAATATATGAGCATAAAGTATTTTCCCACTTGAGATTTCTTTCATAAGTGTTTTGTAATTCTCCTTGTAGAGATCTTTCACATACTGAGTTAGATGTATTTTTATGTCTTTTATTATTTTTTGTGGCTATTGTAAATGAGAATGCAGTCTCAAATTGGTTCTTGGCTGAAATGTTATTGGTGTACAGAAATGCTACTATTTTTATATGTTGATTTTGTACCCATAAACATACTGAAGTCATTATCAGACCTTGGAGTCTTCTGGAGGAATTTTTCAGGTTTTCTAGGTATGGAATCATACAATTGGCAGATAGAGATAACCTGACTTCCTCTTTTCCTAATTGTATGTCTTTTATTTATTTCTCTTGCCCATTATTTCTGGCTAGGACCTCAAGTAATATGTTTAATAGGAGTGGTAATGGGGAATGTGGTCAACTTTTGTCTATAAATGATTCTTATTTTTTGAGGTATGTTCACTTGGTGCCTATTTTGTTGGGGGTTTTTAGTTTTTATAATGAAGGAATGCTGGATTTTATCAAATGCTTGTTCTGCATTTATTTAAATGATTATATGGTTATGTTTTTAAATTCTGTTTATGTGGTGAATTACATTTATTGATTTGTGTATGTTGAATCAAACTTGCATCCAAATAATAAAGCTCATTTAATTGTGATGACTTTTTAATGTGCTACTAGATTTTGTTTTATTCATGATTTTTGCAACTATGTTGATCAGGGATATTGGTCTGTATTTTACTTTTTGCTATGTCCTTGCCAGATTTTGTATCAGGATGGTACTGGTTTTGTAGAATGAGTTAGGGAGGAATCCTTCCCCCTTAATTTTTTTGTGATAGTTTCAGTAAGATCAGTATCTGGTAGATTTTGGCTATGAACCCATCTGGTCGAGGGCTTTTTTAGGCTGGTAGACTTTTTTGATTACCAATTCAATTTTTAATTTGTTATTGGTCTGTTCAGGATTTCAATTTCTTCTTAGTTCAATCTTAAGAGGTTGTGTGTTTCCAGGAATTTATACATTTCCTCTAGATTTTCTAATTTGTGTGCACAGAGATATTCATAGTAGTCTCCAATAATCTTTTTGTATTTCTGTGGCATCTGTTGTAATGCAATTTGCCCACATAACAAACCTGCACATTTACCTACTGAATCTATAAAAAATAATTAATAGGAGTTTGGAATGGAACAGGAAAAGATAACATTATGGGAAATACACTGAAATGAGAATAAATCAGCTAGATGACAATTTTCATTCATTTGTTAAATTCTTCAAGTGTATATTACAATCAAAAGGGTCTCTTTTACTAAGAGTCTAAAAAGACTTCCATGAAGACTCCTGAGCAATAATTACTTCAGAAACTGTACCAGATTATATAACAAACAACTGTATAATAAGATAAGTAATTAACAGTTTTAATTAAACCAAGGATAGAAAATACCTGTACCACCTCCATTAATGTAGATATTTTAAAAAAGAAAACACTGATTATTTATACTGGTTCTTTCTGAAAAGAGAAAGATGGCTTTTTCTCATTATGTATTTCTCATCCTCAAACACAGAAAGCAGGTGACTTTTTTTTTTTTTTAAACTTGTCTGAGCAAGCTTTTAGGTCCCAAGACAGGAGTGAAAAAGTGAGATACTGAATGATGCACAAAACATTATAGCAAGTAAAGAAGTTTCTTTTTTTCCCCTTTTCCCCCAAGATATGTAAAAGTTACCAGTAACTTTTACCAGCCTTATTCAACAAAGTGCCTTGACTAGTGATTGGAACTTATTTTTGCTGCTGTTCATCCAAGAATTCTAACCTGGAAAAACAGAGCATTCACAGACTACAGTGTTGTTCTTTTTGTTTCAAGGACAGCCCATAATCGGAATCCTTCCAGCCTCCCAAACATAAGTCAGACCATCTCCATTTATATCAAGCTTCTGAAATACTCATTGTGTAAATGCCTCCATTATGTTCCTTTTAATATAATGGTACCTGGTGTATCCACATTTTCTTAAATTAAAATGTTAATATTTGGGGTATTCTGGTAAACATTCTTATAAAATTCATTCCATATTTTTTTACTAATTTGAAATCCACAAAGGACACCTCAATACATTACGTTATATTGATAGATGATGCCTAGAATAATGTATAGTAGATTTATTTTTATTAATCCTTCATTTAAATATATGCTTATAGCTTCTCACATTAATGCAGCTCATAGAAATTCAAAAACATTCAGGTATTTCTAAACCTAATGTGCAATTGTGTGATTATTCATGAACATTTATTTAAATCTTACATCACCTTTCCAAGTAAATGCCACATTAAACACTTAGAATATTTGAATGTGCAATGTCTCACAAAAGAACACTTGCATTTAGTCATAATTTTGCAATAATTTACTCTGAAGTCTTTTAATACAGTACTAGAGTACAAGTCTGTACATATCATCTTTGGGATATTATGCTATGAGCCATAAAGTGCTATTACACTGTAGTACCTAGCTCAATGACTCTGAGCATTATTTTCTCACTACAAGGAAAGAATAGACCTGAGATGCTTGCCACATCTTTATTTCAGTAAGACTTTGCATCTCAGTGGCATTAAATTTGACCTGACGGTTGAAAGGCCAAATGATAAAGTATCTCAACATTAAGAATGGCATGCTTCAAACAGTAAGATGTATTAAATACACATAAATCTATGGATGTGTTTTACACTGTTTAACTTCTTTTTATCTTCTTTATATGCTTTTAAAATTTAATTCAGTTGTCTAATTTTTGTACAGGCCTCTGAACCATTAGAGTTGGTAGGTAGTCCTTTGTAAAAGGCTTTGGGTAAGAGTTGATTTTTCATCATGTAGTTCAGGATTTCTTTACATTTTGTAATCCTCATAGGAATACAACATGACATGGTTTATTTAAAATAGATGGCACATGTATCAGCATAGTTGACAGCAGAGAATAAATAGCAGCATACTCTTAAATCAGCTTATTTAATTCACCCAGTGAATACTGAAGACACTTTGAAAATAAAACACAAAGATAGAGCTCTAATGTCCTCATTCATATAAAATTAAGATATTTGTGCTAAGAGAGCTAACTATGAGAGAAATGCTAGGCTAATGTGGAGCCCTGTCTTAAAAGACCATCTCAGTTGCTGGCCAATTGCATGTGACATTACAAATGTAATACAGTTCCTAGACCCTAGATAAGAATAATGATTAAACAATATATCTGAACCAATATATTTTGTTGCTAGACACTGAACTATTACAAATTTGCCAAATAGTGGTTACCACTCAGTGAGAACTTTGGAGAGTCTAATTAGCCATCCTTTCTTTTCCAACAAACAAGTATTACCACGTTGCTTTACCTGCATTTGTTTTCTATGATACAAACAGAAAAATAATTTTTATATTTTGAAAGTATATTCATTATCCCTTTAGCTGGTATAAACATTATCCAGCATTTATTATTTTAACTTTGACAGACATATGTCTTTCAATTGAGTTTGGGTTTAATACATAAATGAATTCTGCTTTGGATTATCAGAATTATTTAGGGTAAATTTTCGGTGCTTGCTATGTTTGATTGTTTTATTTTCCCAGATTTTTCCACTTTTCATCTTCCCTGAAGAGTGTTATATATTCTTACTCTTTGTCCTGAGACATACAACGTGCCACTGGGGGAAGTCATGTGACTGGGGCCATTCATTTCCCCCAAATAATTGGGCTTGAACAGGTGATAAGCTCCAGACAGTGAAATCTGAGTGACTGTAACACCAAAAACATTAAAAATTTCTGTCCATTATTCTCTCCATTTTTTTTTTTTTTTTTTTTGAGTTGGAGTCTCACTCTGTCGCCCAGACTGGAGTGCAGTGACCGCTCCTGGCCGCTGCAGCCTTGACCTGCTGGGCTCCGGCGATCCTTCCGCCTCAGTCTTCCAAGCAGCCGGAACTACAGGCATGCGCTATCACACCCTGCTTTTTATTTTTTAATTTGTTCTTCTTTTTTTTGAGTCAAGGTCTCATTCTGTCACCCAATCTGGAGTGCAGTGGCACAATCATGGCTTACTGCAACCTCAAGATCCTGGGCTCAGGTGATCCTTCTGCCTCAGCCTCCAGAGTAGCTGGGACTACAGGCGTGCACCACCATGCCTGGCTAATTTTTTGATTTTTTTTTTTGTAGAAATGAGATTTCGCTATGTTGCCCAGGCTGGTCTTGACTTCCTGGTCTTAAGTGATCCTCTCGCCTCAGCCTCCCAAAGTGTTGGGATTACAGGTGTGAGCTACCTTACCCTGCAAGGGCAGCTTAATCTTTCTTTTCTTTTTGAGTTGGAGGCTCACTCTGATGCCCAGGCTAGAGTACAGTGGCATAATCATGGCCACCACACCTTCAACGTGCTGGGCTCAGGTGATCCTTCTGCCTCAGCCTTGCAAGTAGCTGGAACTACAGGTGCATGCCACCACACCTGGTTAATTTTTTGATTTATTGTGGAGACAAGGCCTCACAAAGTTGCCCAGACTGGTCTCAAACCTGCGGGCTCAGGCAATCCACTCGCCTCTGTAAGGTAAACAAAACCAGACCAGGCGAAACGGCAACAAACGAGCCAAGAAAAATTTATTAGCGTAATCCCGGGCGAGGTTCTCCAGTCCATGTGACTGTGGGCCAGAGAAGTCACGCCCAGCGAGGTGGGCAACGGGTTTATAAAGGGCACACTGAGGAAGCTGTGAGGGGGATTGGGGAGAGCGATCACTGGTTGGGACAGCTGTCATGTCTGCTGGCGACTGGCTGAACGGGGTTGCTAGAGTTGCTGTAACAGGTACTGGCTAGCTTTGCGGCTGGAGTCTTAGTTCCGGTTACTCATTTTTGCTAGCTCACTTTCGCCCATTGTTCTCCTGGTCTGGGTTGGAGCCATCTTGTTGAGGCCCGCCCTGCCCTCTGGTACCTCCAGCCTCACATTCCAGCCTTTGGGTCATAGGGGCACCGGCTCATTCTAGCTACTTCCTGCTGGGGAGGGGTGGTGTGGGGGGGTTCTTAAGGCTGGTATAGGGCCGGAGGTGGTTTGGACAGAAGGGGTGAGTATGAATGTAACAGTAGTTGGTTGACCGAGAGAGTTCTGCCAGGCGCTGTTGGAGGAAACTAAAATCAAACGGGGTAACTGACAAGAGGATAAATACAACGATCAGTGGAGTCAGAACAGGGAGAAGCCATATTAGGAGCTGGGGTTGCCACCACCCTGAGAATGGGCCTCCGGTCAGGTCTTCTCTCCGTTTTTGGAGGTTTTCTTGTAATTGCTTAATTCTGTCCTTGACTATCCCTGATTTATTGGCCTAGAAGCAGCATTCCTCCCTAAGAAATAGGCATATCCCTCCTTCTTTAGCTGTTAGCAGGTCTAGTCCCCGTCGATTCTGGAGGACCATGTCAACCAGGGAATCCAGTTGTGTTTGTAAGTCTAGGACCGTATCTGACACCTGTTGTATGTCCTCGATTAGTTGGGAGGAGAGCTGTTTGTAAAAGTGCGGTGAGGATCCCAGCCCTGCTGCCCCCGTTTCCATGGCCGCGGTAATACCCAGCCCCGCCAGCAGAGGTATGAGCTCAACTGCCCGCCTTACCCGTGACATTGAGGAACCAACTAAGGGGACAGGCAGGCTTTGGTTACCAGGTGCTATTACAAAGGTGGGGAGGAGGATGACAAGAATGCAGGACCCCGACCAGTCGGGGGGCAAGACCGGGTAGACGGTAGTGCCGCATAGAAAGGCAGTCCCGTTAAGTGGGGGGCAGAGGGTGTTATTTGATTGGACCATGAGTGATCATGAGCAGAGGTGGAGGGGAGCCCATCCGACCCCCAGGGTGCCGTTTCGTGTTATACACTGGGCCACGGGCAAGTCATGTGGGAGAGGGATGTCAGAACGCGGTAGTGAAGGTGAACATTGGGTTGGAGGCGTAGGGAGAGTCCAATTTCCTGTGACCGGAACAGGGGAGACCCAGGACTGGCCGAACCTGAGGCATAGCCAGCAGTCCTTTGCTAAGCCAGGGTTAGTAAGGTTAATCAGGGTATGAGTTTTGTTAAGAACAGAAAGGAGTTCCGGGTTTGTCTGATAAGGGCCCTGGGGTTTTGGGAGGTTGGGGCGCACCAACTCCAGTCCATTGAAATGTTGAATGAGTTCTTCCATGACCCGCTTGGTGTTTTGCTGTTCTGCATAATCCTGCGCCCCTCCCCATCTGATTTACCCACAGGAGGTCTGAGGTTCCAGCAGATCTCTTGTCCCTGGTGCCCGGGACAAGAATACCCAGCGCGTTGTCCCATGCTCCAACCCGTCCAGGCCTGTTGTTTGGTTGGTCTGAGGCAGACTGAGGCTTGCTCATAGCAAGGTGCCTGGACAAAAGAATGGAAGATTGAACATTCAGTGGGGCAAGGGGTATCTTTCCTTGGGGATTTGGTAGGGGGGGTCTTGCTCCCAACAGCGGACTGTGCCACTACCGTCTGGGCAGCCCACTTGGAAATCTCTTAACATTACTGCAGCCCAGGACTTTTGTTTTCCTAGTTGGCATGAAAATTTTTGATGATGGCACGTACGGGGAACCAGCTGGTAGAGTTGGGGTTTTTCTGCAGAGACGCATCGGTTGCAAGTCCAATCAGCCATTCCCCATGTCATCGTAGAGTTATTGGTTAGGCTTATTAACATCAATACGCCTAAACTGTAACCGGAGGGGTCCCACCTCATTAGATTTCCACACTTCATTGTTGGGAGGGGTCCGCTTGAGTCGAGAAACATGGTACCACAAGGGGTGCCCTAACAGTTTAGCCGCGGTAGGAGTTGTAAGGACTACTGTGTAAGGTCCCATTCAGCGAGGTTGAAGGGACCGGGGTTGGAGCTCTCGAAGGAGAACCTCGTCACCAGGCTGTAGAATGATGGCTGCCCATGGGTCAGACGTGGAGTTGGCCTGGGGCAGGGTCTGGTCGGCGTGCTCTCGTAGGAGGTGTCTGAGGAGTGAGAGGTAGGGCAGGTAGGAGGCTAGTGGCAGAGGAGTTGTGGGAAGGCCGGTGTTAATGAGAAAATGCCTACCACACATCAATTTAAACGGGCTAAGGCTGACTGGCCCCTGGGGAGCCGCACACACCCTAGTGAGGGCAACAGGGAGCAGAGTAGGCCAGGAAAGTTGTGCCTCCAGGGAAAGTTTGTTTAGTTGGTATTTTAGGAGGCCGTTTGCCCGTCCTACCTTACCCGAGGACTGAGGTGGGTAGGGGATGTGAAGTTTCCAGATGATGTTGAGGGCTTCGGCCACCAGCTGAGTGATTTTGGAAATGAATGCTGGGCTGTTGTCTGACTGGATGGACGTCAGGAGGCCGAAGCGGGGGATGATGTGCTCCACCAAGGTTTCAGCCACCACCGAGGCTGTCTCCCGGCTCGTGGGAAAGGCCTTGATCCAACTTGAAAAGTTATCTACCATTACCAGCAGGTATCGGTACTTTTTGTGTCTTGGCATATGAGTGAAGTCCACCTGCCGGTCCTGTCCAGGGAGACACCCTCGCAGCTGGTGGGCCGCCGTTCGGCGCCGGAGGGTTCCTTGAGAGGAAACATAAGCATGGGTTTGACAGGCCATATGGACCTGGTTGATGGTTTCTCGGAGACCCTGCGGCGAGAAAAT
>NW_007249139.1:289754-295724 GCF_000164805.1 Carlito syrichta
TGTTCAGGCAAAACTGAGGAGCTAGCGGAGGGAAGGAGAGTAGCTGGATTTAGAAGTGGCAATGACCGAAGAGACACTTGGGGGTGTTCTATGAATAAAAGGTGGAACTCCTGGACCCTAGAAGGGCTTAATAAGGATAATGACTTATGACCCAAGAGGTCCTGGAGTCTGTGGGGGGAGCAGACCATAACCGGCTGTTGAAGGGTAAGCTTTAGAGCCTCCTTGGATAAGCAAGCCGCTGCTGCCAGCGCCTGGAGGCAAGGCTGCCATCCCTGGACGGTGGGATCCAACTGCTTGGACAGGAAGGCGACCAGTCGGTGAGAGGGTCCCACTGGTTGGGCCAGAACCCTGGTTGGCGTCCCAGTTCTTTCTTCAGTGAACAGGAGGAAAGGCTTGCGGAAGTCAGGAAGCATAAGCGGGGTGGGGTGGGGGAGCTAGGAGCGTGTCTCGCAAGGTCTCAAAGGCGCGGGCTACAGCTAAGGGAGAAGTGAGGGGGCCAGTGGGAGTTTCCTTAGCTGTAGCATGTAGCGGTTTAGCAAGTATATAGTGAAATTGGGGACCCAATGCCTAAAGAAGCCTCCCAGCCCAAGGAACGACAAAATTTCAGCACCTGAGGTGGGGGGGTAGGAGTTCCCTGATGGAGGTGGTGCCATCTGCCGTGAGGGCCTTGGAAGTGGGGGTCAGGGCCACCCCTAGGTAGGTGACTTGTGGGGTAGAGAGTTGAACTTTGGAAGGGGAAACCCTGTATCCCCGCTGTGCTAGAAAGTTAAGGAAGGAGGCCATATCCCAGAGAGAGACCTCCCTGGAGGGGCTGCACAGGAGGAGGTCATCTACATACTGGAGGAGAGTGCTACACCCAGAGTCATAAGAGGACAGGTCCTCAGCCAACGCCTGGCCAAAAAGGTGGGGACTATCACGGAATCCCTGAGGCAGGACCATCCAGGTAAATTGTTGGGTCCTGTGGGAGTCTGGATCCTCCCAAGTAAAGGCAAAGAGTGCCTGGGAGTCTGGATGTAAGGGGATGGTGAAGAAGGCATCTTTAAGGTCCAGGACTGTGAAATGAGTAGTAGTGGGGGGTATCTGAGATAGGAGAGTATATGGGTTAGGGACCACTGGATGCAGTGGTATTATGGCAGAGTTGATTATCTGCAGATTTTGCACCAGTCGATAAGCGCCAGACGGCTTCTTTACCAGGAGGATGGGAGTATTACAAGGGGAGTTGGTAGGAACCAGAAGACCCTGGATGAGCAGTTGGTTAACAATGGGCTGGAGGCCCTTGTGAAGGGCGTGTGAGATAGGAAGTTGAGGCCTGGAAGGGAAGCAAGAGGGATGCTTAAGGTGAATGAGGACTGGGGTGTGGTGATTGGCCACCACAGGAGTGGAAGTGTCCCAGACTACTGGATTAATTTTTTTGGGGAAATGGGGAAATCGGACGAAGGCTTCAGGGAGAAGACAGCGCAGGCGAGGGCCAGGAGCGGAGTTGGGGGAACTCGGTGTGAAGTGAGGCAAATAGATGCCCCGAGCTTATACAGAAGGTCTCGTCCCAGCAAAGGGGCTGGGCAGGATGGGATAACTAAGAATGAATGGGTGAAGGGATGGCCTTTAAAAAGGCAGGACACCGGACCCATCTCTAGTGGCTTGGAGGGCACCCCCGAGACGCCCACAACCGAGACCTGAGAATGATATAAAGGCCTGTGGAAGGAGAGTAAAACAGAATAGGTAGCCCCCGTGTCCACCAAAAGGGAGATGGACTTACCCGCTACCCATAGTGTGGCCCTGGGCTTGGCAAGGGTGATTGGGGTGTTCGAGTTCAGGTGACTTGTCACTCAGGAGGCCCAGGAGCTCTGGCGAGGGGCCCATTGGGGGAGCTGGCCCCCCACGAAACTCTGTCGCCGGGGTATGGTCCCCCCCCCCAGGGGGCACTCAAACTTCCAATGTCCCTCTTGTCTGCAGACCGGGCAAGGTCGAGTTGGTGGCCTGGGGTTGGGGCATTGCTTTGCCCAGTGGCCTTCCTGGCTACACCTGAAGCAGGCTCCCGGAGGTGTTCGGGTCTCAGACTGTTTCCTGAGATGGGGGCCCTTAGGCTCCTGTTGTGCCGGCTGCAGGGCAGTGACTAGGGCTTGGGTTTGAAGGGCCACCTTCTGTTTTAGCCTCTGGGCCCGTACTTGGCTTCCTCCTCTCGGGCATTATAAACTTTAAAGGCCATATTCACCAGGTCTCGGAGTGGAGTCTGGGGGCCCTCCTCCGCCTTTTTAAGCTTGTACCGGATGTCCGGAGTGGACTGGGTGATAAAGTGGGTAGCTAAGACTGTGGACCCCAGCGGTGAGGAAGGGTCCAAATGAGTGTGAAGGGTAAGAGCCTCTGTTAAACAATTAAGGAAAGAGGCTGGCTCCTGTGTTAGCCTTGTTTAAGAACCTGGAAATGGAGGTTACTACAGAAATAAAAAAGGCAACTCTGTAATAAGGCAGCAGACCATCTGATCCCTCCTCGTCTTACCTGTGGTACCATCCTGATAGTTTCACTGTGGGTCTTCAGCAGGCACTGACCGGCAAAGAATGGTTGGAGTTATGTACCTGATCAGTGTAGTCCCGAGCTGCTGAGGTGACGCGATCGCGCTCCTCGGGAGGTTAAAATTACGTGGAGGTCGTGCCACGTGAGCTCGTATACCTGAGTGAGGGATTGAAACTCCTTGGTGTAGGCAGTTGGGTTGGCAGAGTAGGAGCCTAGGCGCTTTTTAATCTGGGACAGGTCCCCCAGGGAGTAGGGAACATGTACCTGAACCAGTCCCTCAGCACCTGTCACCTCCCGGAGAGGGGCCAGTAACTGGGCCTGGGACCTGGTAACCGGAGGGCTGGTCCATTTAGAGGGCGGTGTTGGATTGTAAGATGGCGGCAGGGTGAGAGTAGGGAATGAGGTGGAAGGAGGGCAAGATGGCGATGATGATGGAAGAGGAGGGTATAGCTTGCGGGTGGCTGAGGCAGAGTCGGAAACAGAGGAGTCAGGTGTGATGTTAACAGGACTGGAGGAGGGAGGCGGTGTCTCTGTGGCTGTTGGGATGGAAGTGGATGGGGGAGGGGGGCCAACCCAACCTGGAACAACTGGAGCTGAGGACAAAGGAATTAGAGATGGCGGACTGGGGGAAAGGGCTGGATATAGGAGGGACAAGACGGGAGGTAAGGCAGGAGCAGACACCGGAGGGGCCTGAGTGGAAGAGGTCTGGGCACAGGAGGTTGAATAAGGAGTGGGTTGAGAAAGAGCAGACATTTGAGGAGAGGTGGATGGGAGGGGAGGAGAAGGGGGTATAGGAGCTGGAGGGGGAAGGCCAAGGTCCTCCAGTGGATCTGTAAAGGAAGATTCCGACGCAGGGAGAGGCTGACAGCCCCTATCAGGGGATTTGGCCAGGAGGACCTGGGCCGAGGAACATCTGACACAGAGGTCTGGGTGGGAGTGCAGTGTCCAAAAGGCTTGGATATAGGGGACTTTGGACCATTTCTCAGTCCGGTGGCAATAATTATTGAGATTGGTGAGGAGGCCAAAATTGAAAGTTCCCTCGGGGGTGGGGGGGTCAGCAAGACAGATTGTCCAGCGGACATTGGGGCCAGGCCCAGGAGGAAAGGAAGACCAGCTTCCATTTATGGATATCTTTAGACAACCTCAGAGTAGCCAGATTAGATATGAGACACTGGGTCTGAGCCTCAGTTTTAGAAGGCTGGCTTTCCATGGCCGCAATCTCCATTTCTGGGTTCTTAAACAAGTGAGCCCAGCGTTCCAGACCCACTTAGAATAGGATGGAAAGGAAAATTCGCTCCTGTTTATAGGGTTGGCAATTTGGAGATAGGGATGCCTCCACTACATCGGAGCCAAAGGCACCATGCCGGAGGGGTGAGCCCAGACGCAGCTGCGATTTTGGACTGGGCACCCCGGAGGGTAGGAGGAGAAGTCAGGGAAAGCGAGGGACTCACCGTGTTGTCTGAGGTCCTGGGGCCAGGTCCTGTTCCTGAGAGAGGTCCCGGATCGGGAGAGGAGGGGGGAGCCCGCTGGGGCCCCACACCATCCTCCCGGGTTTTGGCACCAAATGTAAGGTAAACGAAACCAGACCAGGTAAAATGGCAACAAAGGAGCCAAGAAAAATTTATTAGCACAATCCCGGGCGAGGTTCACTGGTCCATGTGACTGTGGGCCAGAAAAGTCGCACCCAATGAGATGGGCGACGGGTTTATAAAGGACACACTGAAAAAGCTGTAAGGGGGATTGAGAAGAGCGATCACTGGTTGAGACAGCTGTTGCGTCTGCTGACGACTGACTAAACAGGGTTGCTAGAGTCACTGTAACCGGTACTGGCTGGCTTTACGGCTGGAGTCTTAGTTCTGGTTATTCATTTTTGCGGACTCACTTTCGCCCATTGTTCTCCTGGTCCGGGTTAAAGCCATCTTGTTGAGGCCCGCCCCACCCTCCGATACCTCCAGCCTCACAGCCTCGGCCTCACAAAGTGCTGGGATTACAGGCTGAGCCACTGTGCCCGGCGCAGCAGCATTTCTTGACTCACATCTCTACAAGGCTGTGTGCTCTCTGGCATAACCAGGATACGAAGAAATTGTTGTGGCAGGGGAGCACATGACCCCCAAATTTCCAGCGAGCCTTGTGGTGAAGTCCACTTAGAAACTTGGTAGAGTTGCCGATAGTACACAGGAGAGCAGTATCTACATCTAGATCCAAGTCGTGGCTTTCTTTTCCTCAAGAGGCAAACATGGCAAAATTTTCCTGAAGATAGAAAATAAAAAGCAAAGGAAAACTATGAGGTTCTTCTCACACAGTGATGTGTCCCCTCACCCCAAAGTATTTAAATAATGCTACCTCTAGGCTTGATTTGTAACAGATGTGACTGAGCCCCTCCCCCAACCTCCTCTACAAGTCAAAGAGTGGGAGAGGGACCGAAGTGGGACGAAATGGACACCCTGACTCTGCCCAGCCAGGTGGGTTGGGAAGGAAGGTGTGCCGGGCATTTGCCAACTCATCCTTCTGCTCTGCTGTTTATTCCTGGGAACTACATTTCCCAGCCTCCTTCCTCCCTGGGCTTCTAGGTGTGCTTGAAGTTTGCAGGACAGGAGAAGGGGCAATGCCAGGTGGTTCTTCCCTTCCCACTCCCTGCTTCAGGTGACATCACTGGCTGTCTCCTTGTCTCTTTCATGACTCTTGCTCTTTTTTTTTTTTTTTTTGAGTTGGAGTCTCACTCTGTCGCCCAGACTGGAGGGCAGTGGCTGCTCCCAGCCACCGCAGCCTCGACCTGCTGGGCTCCGGCGATCCTTCTGCCTCAGCCTTCCGAGTAGCCAGAATTACAGGTGTGCGCTACCACACCCGGCTAATTTTTGATTTATTGTAGAGATGAGGTCTTGCCAAGTTGCCCAGGTGGGTCTCGAATCCGCGGGCTCAGGCCATCCACTCACCTCAGCTTCCCAAAGGCGCGGGATTACAGGCTGAGCCACTGAGCCCGGTTAACTCTTGCTCTTTTAGGACAGTCCTTGCCGTGGCCCATACGGCTGCCTTGAGGGTCCCGAGAGAGAGTAGTGGGCGAGAGATTAAGAAAGACACAGACACAAAGACATAAAGAAAAGCTGGGGCCAGGTGGGACACTTTCCTCTGATGGAGGAGAAGTGGCCCTGAACTAACTCAGCATGTTTATTTTATAATCAAGCACAAAGGAAGCTGGGAGGAATTCGAGGTCTATGAAGGAGCTATAACAGAATTTTGTTGCTACCTAAATGGCAAGCTGTTCCACGCTTATCTTGTTGTAACTAAGGTTTTATCTGTACTATGTGTACCTGCATGTGTAGGCATCTGAGACGCCGTTCCATGTAGCAGGCTGCATCCCTTGCTCTTTGACTAGGATGCAGAGCAACCAAGAGAGAACTTGCCTTCGCTTGGGGCCTTGCCTTGCTCAAGGCCTGCTGTTCGGACAGTGCTCATTTTTTT
>NW_007249139.1:295744-299609 GCF_000164805.1 Carlito syrichta
GTCGCCCAGACTGGAGGGCAGTGGCTGCTCCCAGCCACCGCAGCCTCAACCTGCTGGGCTCCGGCGATCCTTCCGCCTCAGCCTTCCAGTAGTTGGAACTACGGGTGCGTGCTACCACGCCCGGAGGATTTTATTTATTTATTTATTGTAGAGATGAGGTCTTGCCAAGTTGCCCAGGCGGGTCTTAAACCCATCAGCTCAGGCAATCCACTCACCTCGGCTTCCCAAAGTGTGGGATTACAGGCTGAGCCACCGAGCCTGGCTGGGCAGTGCTTATATTTGCTACCCACAGCCCCTCCTCTGTACACCCCCCCAGTCACACTGTCTGTCACATTGTTCCTCCAGTCACAGGGTCTTTGGGGCCACCCACTGTTGCTTATCTCTCAGTTGACACACCCTCCTGCTTGGTTTCCCAGTTCCTCTGTCACATGTGTGATCATTTTCCTATATTAAATTATCTTTCAGTCAGGCATAGTGGCTCATGCCTATAATCCCAACACTTTGGGAGGCAGAGGTGAGAGGATTGCCTGAGCCCATGGGTTCAAGACCAGCCTGGGCAACATGGCAAGATCTCGTCTCCACGATAAATTAAGAAATCAGTCAGGCATGGTGGCACATACCTGTGGTTCCAGCTACCTGGAAGGTTGAGGAGGAAGGATCACCTGAGCTCAGCAGGTTGAGGCTGCAGTGGCCGGGAGCGTGCCACTTCACTCCAGCCTGGGCAACAGAGTGCGACTCCAACTCAAAAAAAAAAAATTCTCTGTAACTCCTAGAGTAGTTTCTGTTTGCTTGGCTGTAAATTGGTAGAAAAGGAAACCTTCTAAGTGCAGACAAAGCTGATTCTAGAATACTAAGCAGAATTTATTTATTTAGAGTTGGAATCTCACTCTGTTGCCCAGACTGGAGTGCAGTGGCTGCTCCCGGCCACCGCAGCCTCGACCTGCTGGGCTCCAGCAATCCTTCCGCCTCAGCCTTCTGAGTAGCTGGAACTACAGGTGCGCGCTACCACACCCGGCTGATTTTTGATTTATTGTAGAGATGAGGTCTCGCCAAATTGCCCATCGGGTCTCAAACCTATGGGCTCAGGCAATCCACTCATCTCAGCCTCCCAAATCGCGGGATTACAGGCTGAGCCACCGAGCCTGGAGGAGTTTATTTGAAACACAATTGCACTGGAAAGAGAGCTGCAGTTGGTAGTGAATTATGAAAGGTCTTATAAGTAATTTTACTTTTTAAAAAAAATTATTTTTTGCTGCATGCAGTGGCTCATGCCTGTAATCCCAGCACTTTGGGAGGCAGAGGCAAGAGGATTGCCTGAGTCCAGGGGTTTGAGACCAGCCTGCAACTTGGCGAGAACTTGTCTCTACAGTAAATCAAAAAATTAGGTAACTGTGGTGACACATGCCTTTGGTTCCAGCTACTTGGAAGGCTGAGGTAGAAGGATTGAGGCAGGGGCCCTTCTAAAAATGCAGGAGTAAGAAAAGAGAAAATAAATTCCTGTTTCTTTGTGCTTTCTCTTTCATGGGCTTTTTACTTTGGTGGACTACATGTTTAAACTTTTGGTGGAAGCCAATCATAATAGTAATCCTGTAAAACAGTCAGCAAATAGGACATGCAAATGAGATGATTATGTAAAACCAATCAACATCTGATAAGTAGGGTTAACTGTAGCCCAGAGTTATGAATTGTCCAATCAAATGTATAATAACCAAAAAATGTTGCCTGGTAGGGAGACAAAGGGGGTTACAATGTAAAAATGTATATAAGGCAATACCCTGATGCCTTCCAGGCTCAGCCTTTGGATGTGAATCCAATTCACTGAGCCGGTGCCAGCATGAATAAACGCTGCTTCCTGGCAAAGAAGGCTCTCTCTGTGAAAGATTCCCACAACTCCAGCCTGGGCGACAGAGTGAAACTTCGACTAAAAAAAACCCCCCAAAAACCAAACATTTCCCCAGAGGAGGAGCTTCGCCATTAGCCTCTGGGGTGAGGGAGTAGAAAGATGAAAACTAGAATCTAATCTGTTACTGAATAGCTCTGTGACTTTGGGGGAAGTTTTGAGACTTCTCTGAGCCTTAGTCACCTCATTTGTAAAAGAAAATATTCATAGTGCTGTTTTTTTTGTTTTTTTTTTACAACAGTATACAATTGGACTGGACAAGGGGATCTTTTGAAATCCTTCAAACTCTGACTCTAATTCTAGAGCTAAAGATAACAGCTTCCATTTGTTGGGTGCCTACTTATGCAAAGCACAACACATGTCATCTAATGTAAGCAAGCGTCCTTGTATTATTATCCTCTGTCTTGCTGTGGAGAAACAAAGGCTCAAAAGAGGCTAGGAAGTCTGCCCAAGAGCACACAGACAGTAGTAGCTGAGATTTGAACCCAGATCTTGCTAGTGCTGGAGCCCAAGTGCAGATTAGACCATTCTGCTGGCAGCGAGGTGAGCACAGCAAAAGGACCAGGATACAGCAGCTGGTCTTGGAAAACTTCCATTCACTCCCACTGCTTGTTCCATTGTTCCTTTGAGTTGAGAGCTGGAACTTGGGCCTGTCCTGTTAACCCCAGGACTGGACATTCACACCTCACTACCTCCCCTCCAGGCCTGGGTCATATAGCAGTCACATGGCAGGTGCGGTGTATTTAGCTGGATCTTAGAAAAGCCACCTGCCACCACCTCTGGGCCAGGATGCGGCGGCTGGTACTCCCTCTTCTCCTCCTCCTTTTCTTTTTCTTCCTCCTCACCAGTGGTTCATTTCCCCCCGGAAAAACCAACATTTTGGTAAGAAAACTGGAGAGGCAGTCACTTCCTCCTCCACTTCTAAGGCCTGTAGTATTTGGGGAGGTGAGTGGTCATGGGAGGCTGGTGTGGGACACAGGCGGAAGTGGGGGCGGCAGGGAGTGTTGGGTGGAGGACGTCTGGGAGGAAAGAGAGAACACCCTAGTCCTGTGAGCAGTGCCAGGTGCTGTGGCCACAGAGGCGAGTGTGCCAGAGCTCCCCTGTCTCATGCTCACATGTGGTGAAGGAGTCAGACATTCTCTCATGCAGTACATTTTACTGAGCACCTGCTGTATGTCAATTATTTTTCTATAAGCTGGAGATAGGGCTAGGAGCAAGAAAGAGAGAAAGAAATTCTTGTCCTGTGGAGCCGTCACTCTAGTGTATGAGGAGTAAAATATGTATCCCAGCCAATAATCACCTGGGGAAGAGAAGCCAAGGCAGGCGCTTAGAGATTGGTGGTGTGAGAAGAGGTTGCAGTTTTAAGCAGGCTGCTTGGGAAGACGTCACTGAGAAGGTAAAATTTAAGCAAAGACCCAAAGGGAGTGAAGTCTCTCCTAACAGGAGCGAGACAGGCAGATCTCCGGAGGAAGAACATCCTAGGTGGAAGGAATAGCCAGGGGAAAGGTCTAGAGGTGGGAATGTGCCGGCATATTAGGGGAATAGCAAGGAGGAGTGAGGGAGAGAAGAGATATACGAAGATGTGATCAGAGAGATCACCTCACTTACTCAACTCCTGCACTGTGAGGACTTCAATCCAAGGGGCTGAGAAATACAGCAACGAATGAAGGAGCAGATTTCCTGTCCTCCCAGGGCTAGGGTTTTTTTGAAAAGGTAAAGAAGATAACTTCAGAGAATCCTAAGTGCTGTGAGTACAGTAAAATCAGGTGTTTTCTGGTGTCCTGGAAGGCTTCAGCCTGAGGTGGGACAGGGAGGCAGCCAGGCAGAGATCATGGGCAGGGTGTTCCGGGCAGAGGGCCAGAAGGTAAAATGCCCTAGGGCCAGGTGAGTCTGGAGGTGGAGCTCAGTGGTGACTTTTTGAATTTGGGGAATGACACTGTGGGAGTTACTTTTTTTTTTTTTTTT
>NW_007249139.1:299948-300450 GCF_000164805.1 Carlito syrichta
TTTTATTTTTTTATTTGAGTTGGAGTCTCACTCTGTCGCCCAGACTGGAGTGCAGTGGCTGCTCCCGGCCACCGCAGCCCTGACCCGCTGGGCTCTGGTGATCCTTCCGCCTCAGCCTTCCAAGTAGCCGGAACTACAGGCGCGTGCTGCCACGCCTGGCTAATTTTTGATTTATTGTAGAGATGGGGTCTCACCAAGTTGCCCAAGCGGGTCTCGAACCCGTGGGCTCAGGCAATCCACTCACCTCAGCCTCCCAAAGCGCGGGATTACAGGCTGAGCCACCGAGCCCAGCTGGGAGTTACTTTTTAAAAGGGCTCCTCTAGCTGTTCTTGGAAGAATTGACTGGAGTGGGTTGGGGAGGTGAGTGGGTGGGGGAGGGAGGTGAGAATGGGGAGGTGGGGGAGGTGACGGTGACAGGCAAGAGCGGAAGCAGGGAAGTTGGAAAGAGGCTAGAGCCAATCCAATCCTCCTTTCCTGCTTTCTTCTTCTTTTTTTTGGGGGG
>NW_007249139.1:300508-309562 GCF_000164805.1 Carlito syrichta
CTGGGCTCCGGCGATCCTTCCGCCTCAGCCTTCCGAGTAGCTGGAACTACAGGCGCGCACTACCACACCTGTCTACTTTTTTGATTTATTGTAGAGATGAGGTCTCACCAAGTTGCCCGGCGGGTCTCGAACCCGCGGGCTTAGGCAATGCACTCACCTCAGCCTCCCAAGGCGCGGGATTACAGGCTGAGCCACCGAGCCGGCTACTTTCTTCTCTTTATAACACTTAATGATACATAACAGATAGGATTATAGATATCATTTACACAATAATTATTAATTAATAGGACTTAATATATGTTAGGTAAAAATTACATACAGTAAGATGCCCACATCTTTAGTTTACATGAAAATCATTGGATTTGAACCTATGCAAACACTGTCATAACCACCACCAGGACAAGAAGTAGAGAATTTCCAGCACCTGGGCCCCTGGGAAGGCTCACTCATGCTCCCCTCAGCCATAGAGCCCCAAAGGCAATGCCCTCCTAACCTCCATCAGTTACATTCTTTTTTTTTTTTTTGAGTCAGCCTCACTCTGTCACCCAGGTTGGAGTGTAGTGGCATGATCACAGTTCACCGCAGTCTCAACCTCCCCTGGACTCAGGCGATTCTTCCTTCTCAACCTCCCTGTTAGGTTACACTCCCAGCAGGACTTCCAGAATGTTAGAGGTCAGGCCCGCTGGGGTGTGGGCATCTGGTGTGCCATCTGGTACCGTGTGAATGATGCAAAGAACTGCACAGAAGTTAGACTAGGAAATATAGTTTATTTAAAAACTAATTGAGAGAGAGAGAGAGAGAAAGAGGAGACTCACCGCCCCAACACAGGGGAGGGGGCCAAAGCTTAAGACAGGATGTTCTGGCCATAGCTCAAAGAGCACATGGCCACACCATAGCTTAGCAAAGCAATGGTTGGGCTGCTCATGGCTGAGTCCTTTTAACCCTTCCCTTTGCTGGGGGAAGGTCATTAAGGTGATTGGGTGATGGTCTGCTCCTCCTCATCACAAAGGGGCAGGTAAGGGCAGGTACTGACATCAGGGGACAGCAGGCAGATGGACGGGTTAGTCACATGATTGCTGCCAAGGTGGTGGACTAGATGGGAGGAGACAAGGGGAGGGGTTTTTCCTGCAAGAAATCTGTTAGACATTTCCAGTCCACAAGCTCCTTAGTAAAAAGGTGGTCTTATTATCATTTTTTAATTTCAATTTTTCAATTTTTATTTTATTTTTAAAATCTGGGGTATGAGCAACCCCTTTGGGTCCCCTCCCACTGTGGGAGCTTTTCTATCCTTTTAATAAATCCTAGCCGGGCTCGGTGGCTCAGCCTGTAATTCCAGCACTTTGGGAGGCTGAGGTGAGTGGATTGCCTGAGCCCGCGGGTTCGAGACCCGCCTGGGCAACTTGGCAAGACCTCATCTCTACAATAAAAAAAAGAAAAAAATTAGCCAGGTGTGGTAGCGTGTGCCTGTAGTTCCAGCTACTTGGAGAGCTGAGGAGGAAGGATCGCCAGAGCCCAGCAGGTTGAGGTTGCGGTGGCCGGGAGCATGCCACTGCCCTCCAGTCTGGGTGACAGAGTGAGACTCCAACTTGAAAAAAAAATCCACCAGGAAATGCCAGGTACAGTGACTCACGCCTGTCATCCCAGCACTTTGGGAGCTGGAGGTGAGAGAACCACCTGAGCCCACGGGTTTGAGCCTAGCCTGGGCAACGTGGCGAGACCTCATCTCTACCCTAAATTTAAAAATTAGCCAGGTGTGGTAGCACACGCCTGTAGTTCCAGCTACTTGGAAAGCTGAGGAGGAAGGATTGCCAGAGCCCAGCAGGTCGAGGTTGCGGTGGCCGGGAGAGGCCACTGCACCCCAGTCTGGGCGACAGAGTGAGACTCCAACTCGGGAGGGGGGATAAATAAATAAATCCTGCTTAAAAAAAAGAAAGTGTGGGGTACAATTCAGGATTAGGTATACAAGTGGTCATCATACAGTTGAAGTTTGGGCCTCCTTTGGGTCCCCATTTTGCCTGGTTTGAGATCAGGTACCCTTGTTGATGTTGTGTCCCCCCCATTATCATTTCTATGGCCATCAAGCTCAGTAGAAAGGGTTAAGTAGTTTGCAGGAGAGACAGGTCCTGCAGCAGAAGGAAGTGCTTGAGAAAGGCGGGAAAGTCTAGACCACGCTGGGGTGTGTGGGAAGCAACCTGTTTTGGGGACGCTAAGATTTTGTTCAGTCCCCTCCGGGGACCCTGCATCTCCCCCTTCCCGGTTCCCAACTAGAGACCGCCCGTCTGGAGGGGGGTGGCGGTGGTGAGGGCGCCTCCTAGGGCTAGGAGCCCCGAGGGGCGGAAGCCCTGGGTGGACGGCGAGGGCGCAGGCGGGCGTGACGGGCGGGGCACCTGTCTCCCTGCGGGACCTCGGGCGGATCCGGTCCCCAGGGCTGGGCACAGCTGGTCCTCCCCGCAGGACGTCAGGGAGATCTGCATCCTGAGCAAGGCGTGCAAGAGCCAGTGCTGCCGCCGGACGCCCGACAGCTGCGAGTCGCACTGCGCAGAGAAGGGGTCCGAGGGCAGCGTATGTCACACGCAGGTGGGTGTCGGCGCTGGTGGGGAGCCGGGGAAGGGTCCAGTGGCAGCCGGGGCGGGCCCAGATCCCCGGGAAGGGGGGAAGGGCCGGTGGGCGGAAATGACCCGGAGCCGGGGGTTCTCCGCTGGGACTGCACCTTCCAGCCGACAGGGGGAGCCCGCGGACAGACCCAGGATGGGACCGCCCCCCCCCCAGGGGCTTGGAATCCCAGAGGCTTCTCTTCCTAATGCGGGTTCTCATTCTTCAGGGGTCGTCTCTGCAGACCCCGAAAGTAGCACAGTGAATGGACACAGCCAGGTCCGACCTCGGCCCCAGGCCCCCTCTTCCCCTAGCCCCAGGAGATCTGTTGTGGCCGCGGTACTCCTGGAGGGCGAAGGGCACAGGCAACGTCCTGGGTGTGGGAGAGGGGAGCTGATTTGCCCACGAGGGAACTTAAGGAGTCGAGAAGGGGCCCCACCGCGGTGCATCTGTCACTTAAGACCGGCAGATAGGCCGTTGTTTTGTTGAGCACTGGCCAGGCCGTGTGTTCTTTGAGCCATGGCCGCCATGTTTTCCTAGCTTTGGCCCCCTCCCCTACCTTGGGGAGGTGAATCTCCCCTCTTTTTCTAATTTACTTTCAAAATAAACTGTGTTTTCCAATCTAAAAAAAAAAAAAAGGCAGATAGGTTAGTGACAGGCAGAGGGATGGAGGGAACGAGACGGGAGGCTCCAGGCCACTCCGGGAGCCAGCCTGGAGAAGGCAACCGGAGGCACCGCTCTGGGCCGTGGCGTGAGCGGTCCTTTGTCCCCAGGCTCCTCGCCATGGGCAAGCAGTTGGGCCCTGGAGCTGGGTGGGGGAAGGGCTGCTCTTCCTGGCTGAGGGGAGAGCCACCCTCAAGATCAAAGTCAAAGTCCTGCCTTTCCCAGATGTTCTTTGGCCTGTACCGCGAGTGTCCCTGTGGGCCGAGCCTGACTTGTGTGTTTCCGAAGAATGAGAAATCGTTCAGAGTCATCATCTACGGCCGTTGTCAGAAAACTGAAAACAAGAAGCCAACTAAGAGAATGTTGTTCTAATGCTCCCTCTTTCTTGCTGCCTCCTTTTCGGCTGCCACCCACCATCCTGCCTACCCAGAACTGTGTGTTCCTGCCCCTGGTCCCCAGAGCCTCCACAAGAAGGGAGAGGGGAAGGGATGGCACAAACAGCATTGAAATAAAGAGCTTCGGATGTTTGCTGCCCACAGAGTTGGGGCCTGTGTGGACTGAACTGGGGTGGGCACGGTACAGGTTACTCTTAATAGATGGGGGAGGGGGGAATCTTGGGGGCATGAGGAAGGAAGCAGGAAGGGACTCTTGGGCTTGGGGTCTTTCCCTGGTTGGGGCATGAATGAAAGCCCCCCAGAGGAGACCTAAGCTCTCCTCCTACCCCAATCTCTTTCTGGCTTCAGCCCAATTCATAATCTGCCCCCTAAAGGCCCAGTTTAGGGCCGGGCATGGTAGCTCACACCTGTAATCCCAGCACTTTGGGAAGCTGAGGCAAGCGGATTGCCTGAGCTCAGGAGTTCAGACCAGCCTGGGCAACATGACAAGACCCCATCTCTACAAAAAAAAAAAAAGTAAAATAAAAATAAAAGCTCAAAGCCGGGTTCGGTGGCTCAGCCTGTAATCCCGCGACTTTGGGAGGGTGAGGTGAGTGGATTGCCTGAGCCCGCGGGTTCAAGACCCGCCTGGGCAGCGAGACCTCATCTCCACAATAAATCAAAAAATCAGCCGGGTGTGGTAGCTCGCGCCTGTAATTCCGGCTACTCGGAAGGCTGAGGCAGAAGGATCGCCAGAGCCCAGCGGGTCGAGGCTGCGGTGGCCGGGAGCGGCCACTGCACTCCAGTCAGGGCGACGGAGTGAGACTCCAACTCAAAAAATAAAAAAGTAAAAAAATAAAAGCTCAATTTATACTTGATCTCTCAGTTCCCCAACTTGAAATTTCAGAAATGTGAAAGAAGGTATACAAAACATAGATGTGCATAAAGAATTGCCAGTGTTTATCGATCACTTACTAGATGCCAGGGGCAGTTCTAGATGCCTTGCACATATGGTTGTTTCATAGACTTACCCAAGAAGACACCATGGGTAAAGGATAATCTCTTAATCCGACGACAACAGGGGAGCAGAGAGATTGAGCAACTTGCTCAAAGTCACACAGTGTGAAAGTACTGAACCCGAATCTTCTGGGAGGCCATGAGGGATAGAAAGGAAGGAGGGTGAGAAAAGAGTCAGGTACAGTGACTTGCTTCTGGAATCCCAGCTACTCGGGGCGTTGAGGTGGAAGGTCCAGCCCAAGAGTTAGAGGCTGCAGTGAGCTCTGATTGTACCACTTGCACTCCAGCCTGGGTGACAGAGCGGAAACCTTGTCTCTAAAAAAGTGAGAAAAGGGAGATGGGAGCACCTACTGTGCAGTGTGGGCATGGGGAGAGAATGCGTCAAGAGGAGTTTTAGAAGTTCTACTGTGCTTTGTGAGGCTTGTCGAGTCAGATGCTCGCTGGCTTGTCTGTGCATGGCATTGGCAGCAGAGGTAGGCCTCAAGGCAGCCCTGTTATATTCAGGTTACATTTCAGATTTTGAGCCTAAAGTTCCATATTCAGCCACACTGCTGATTAAATAAAAGCCCCCAGAACTGGGGCCAGATGTGCCCTCCAGGTTGCTGGGTTTATGATGCTCAGAATTTCAGATATAAGCTGTGGTTGTACTTGGAGCTCCTCCTTGTTAGTCGTAGCAAAATGTGTAAACTATACCTTGGTGGAATATGCTACCCTGTACTAAATGTATCAGACAGACAACCAGGCTTTCATAGTGTTGGATGAACTCCCCCCATTTGGAGCAAGTCTATGAAACAACCTTGGAAGGAGAGGTGGGGGCTGGAAATCCAGCTTCCGGGGATAACCAGTGTCTTAAGACATTGGAAGGGGAAGAGAATAGAGAGTCCAGAAAGAAACCCAAGCCTATACAGTCAACTAGTTTTCAACAAGGGCCAAAGAAGACACCATGGATAAAAGATAATCTCTTTAATAAATGATGGTAGGTTTGGGTGCAGTGGTGTGTGCCTGTAATCTCAGCTACTTGGTGGTTGAGGCGGGAGGATCTCTTGAGGCCAAGAGTTTGAGGCCAGCCTGGGCAATATAGTGAAATAATTTCTCTACAAAAAATAATTAAATGAAATTAGCTGAGCATGGTGGTGTATGCCTGTAGTCCTAGACACTTGGGAGTCTGAGGCGGGAGGCTCACTAGAGCCTGGGAGTTTAGGGCTGTGGTGAGCTATGATCAGTGAGCTACAGTAGCACCATTACTCTCCTGCCTGGTCTGGGCCACAGAGTGAGACACACTCTCTCTCTCTTTTTGTTTTTTTGAGTTGGAGTCTCACTCTGTCGCCCAGGCTGGAGTGCAACGCCACACTCACGGCCACCTCAGCGTCGACCTGCTGGGTTCCGGCGATCCTTCCGCCTCAGCCTTCCAAGTAGCTGGAACTGCATGCATGCACTACCACGCCTGGCCATTTTCTGACTTATTGTAGAGATGAGGTCTGGTCTCGAACCCATGGGCTCAGGCAATCCACTCGCCTTGGCTTCCCAGAGTGCTGGGATTACAGGCTGAGTCACTGATCCCGGCCCTAGACACTGTCTCTTAAAAAAAAAAGCCATTGGAAAAACAATGTTCACATTGCAAAATAATGAAATTGGACCCTTATCTTACATCATACACAAAAATCAACTCAAAATGGATTAAAGACCTAAATGTAAGACCTGAAGCTATAAAACTCCTAGAAGAAGACATAGTGAAATAAGTTAGACACAAAAAGGAAATACCGAATGATCTCACATGTGGAATCTAAAAAAGAAAAAAATGAGGTGGTTACTAGAGGTATGAGAGAGGGGCCAGGGGAAGGAGAAGATGTAGGTCAAAGGGTACAAAGTTGCATTTATGTAGAATGAATACATCTAAGAGATCTAATGTACAACATGAGGACTGTCGCCAATGGTATGTATTGTATACTTGTAATTTGCCAAGAGAGTACATTGTAGGTACTCTTGACCACTCACACACACAAAAACAAAGGTAGCCATATGGGATGATGGGTACATTGATTTGCTTGACTGTGGATATGTATGGCAAGATATGTATATCAAAACATCATGTGGTACACCTTAACTATATATAATAAAACAAATTAATTTGAAGAAATTTTAATTCTTTACTATATTGAATGTTTTTATCCAGGAATATAATATGCCTTTAAAAAAATCCCCAAAACCTCAAGTTGCCTTTAATGAACATTTTTAGTTTCATACATTTAAAAAAAAAGCAGGGAGCCGGGCTCGGTGGCTCAGCCTGTAATCCCGCGCCTTGGGAGGCTGAGGTGAGTGGGTTGCCTGAGCCCGCGGGTTCGAGACCTGCCTGGACAACTTGGCGAGACCTCATCTCTACAATAAATCAAAAATCAGCCAGGCGTGCTAGCGCGTGCCTGTAGTTGCAGCTACTTGGAAGGCTGAGGCGGAAAGATCACCGAAGCCCAGCAGGTCGAGGCTGCAGTGGCCGGGAGCGGCCACTGCACTCCAGTCTGGGCAACAGAGTGAGACTCCAACTCAAAAAAAAAAAGGCAGGGGAGATGTGTAACTGACGTAACTGGTTCCAAGTGTCGGGGAAGGAAAGTTTTCTTTTGTCCTCTTGGTTCGGTAGTTGGGGACCTGAGAATTAAGCTGATAAAAGACATATGAGAAAGAGAAATGACAGATTTTTATTCAGAATGTAGGGGAGTTCACAGGAAAATGGGAGGAAGTTAGAATTTGGGACTTATATACCATCATGATAGAGGAAGGGGAGGAGAAAGGGCACTTGTTAGGAAAGATAAACAAACCCTTTGGACAAAAGATGGGAGATAAAATAGTTTTGTGACCATGACTGTTTAGGTGTGGTGCTGACTTCTCTCAGGCAGTAACAGCCAATCTTCCCTGGTTTCGAGAAACTTCTAGGAGGTGATTTTTGTTTTTTTGAGCCGAAGTCTCTGTCACCCAGGCCGGAGTACAGTGGCATGTTCACAGCCACTACAGCCTCAACCTGCTGGACGCCTTCCGCTTCAGCCTTCCAAGTAACTGGGACTACAGGTGTGCACCACCACACCCCGCTAATTTATTTATTTATTTATTTATTTATTGTAGAGATGAGGTCTCACCATGTTGCCCCAACTGGCCTTGAATTCTCGGGCTCAGGCAAGCCTCTCTTCTCATCTTCCTAAAGTGCTGGGATCAGGCGTGAGCCACTGCTCCTGGCCAGTAGAGGACTTTTGACAAGTGAGTTCTTCTGGGGGGTTCTGCACTTAGGCAGATAAAAGGGTTTAGAAAAAAGCCTATTCTCAAATGCTTTCTGCTCAGAATAATATTGAGGCTACTGTGGTATGTTCCAGACCCCTTCCCAAGCAGTGGATGTTCAGCTGCCCTGTGGAAAAAGTGGTCATTGACAAAGGCTTTGAAATTTGTGGGGAGAAAAGTACAGATGCTCCTCAACTTATGATGGGGCTATGTTCCCATAAACCCATTGTAAGTTGAAAATATCTAAAGTTGAAAATGCGCTTAATACACTTAACCTACCAAACATAGCTAGCCTAGCCTACCTTAAATGGGCTCAGACACTCACATTAGGGAAGACCATCTAACTCAGAGCCTATTTTGGGATAGAGTGTGAATATCTCATGTCATTTATTGATGTTCTACTGAATGCACATTGCTTTCATGCCACCATAAGTCAAGAGATTGTAAGGTAAACCATTGCAAGTCGGGGACTATCTAGGTGCTTTGGGCTGTACAGTTAGACTGTGCCTGTGCTATGCTGAAAAGATGCAGGTCTCTGATGCTGAAAACCAGCAGAAACTAAGAGTCTACAACAGCACTATCCAGTGAAAAGAAAATGCAAGATATACATGTAATTTTAAATTTTCTAATAGCTATGTTTTAAAAAAAAGTACCAGGCATGGTGGCTCATGCCTGTAATCCCAGCTCTTTGGGAAGCCAAGGCTTGAGGATTGCTTGAGCCTAGGAGTTTGAGACTAGCCTCAGCAATATAGCAAGACCTTGTATCTACAAAAGAATCAAAAAATTAGCTGGGCATAGTAGTGCACACTTATAGCTCCAGCTATTCAGGAGACTGAGGTGGAAGGACCACCTGAGCCCAAGAGGTCAAAGCTGCAATAAGTCTTGATTGTGCCACTGCACCCCACCCTGGGCAACAGAGTGAGACGCTGACTCCAAAACAATAACAACAACAACAAAATTCAGGTGTGGTGGCTCACGCCTATAATCCAAGCACTTTGGAGGTCAGAGGTGAGAGAATTGCTGAGTCCACGGGTTCAAGACCAACCTGGGCAACATGACGAGACCTCGTCTCGACACTAAATAAAATAAATTAGCTGGGTGTGGTGGCACACGCCTGTAGTTCCAGCTACTTGGAAGGCTGAGGCGG
>NW_007249139.1:309800-329058 GCF_000164805.1 Carlito syrichta
GGTCTTGCCAAGTTGCCCAGGCTGGTCTCGAACCTGCGGGCTCAGGCAATCCACTTGCCTTGGCCTCCCAAAGTACTGGGATGACAGGCTGAGCCACTGAGCCCGGCCAAAATCAATTTTGATAATCTATGTTATAATCCAATAAAAAATGTTATCATTTCAACATGTGAAAAATATTTCAGACATCTTGCATTCTTCTAGTGGTAATAAGTTCTCAAAATCCAGTTTATGTTTTCCACGTATGCCAGCTTGGACAAGCCACATTTTAAGTGCTCAACAGTCACGTATGGCTGACTAATAGCTCCTATGTCAGACAGCGTGGGTCTACAGGTCCAGCATTACACATTTTTTTTTTTTTTGAGTTGGAGTCTCACTCTGTCACCCAGACTGGAGTGCAGTGGCCGCTCCCGGCCACCGCAGCCTTGACCTGCTGGGCTCCGGCGATCCTTCTGCCTTAGCCTTCCAAGTAGCTGGAATTACAGGCATGCGCTACCATGCCCAGCTGATTTTTTGATTTATTGAAGAGATGAGGTCTTGCTGCCCAGGCGGGTCTCAAACCCGCGGGCTCAGGCAATCCACTCACCTCAGCCTCCCAAAGGCGCGGGATTACAGGCTGAGCCACCGAGCCCGGCTCATTACACATTTTTTATGGACTCAAGGTTGCAAATATCTTTGTTTCTGTAACTGAATATCTATCAGCTCTAGAAAGAAGTTACATGATGGGGAGCTCCTGGGACTAGGATGATAAGGTAGAACATGTCAGTGACAAGGCTACTGCCTGTAGGACATCTTTATGTGCATTAGAAAAAGGTGACTCCTTTGGGCTCAGGGGTTAGTGAGAGGAAAGTGGTTTTGAACAACAACCACAACAGCAACCATAACAACAACAAAATGCTCCCCTTCTTTCAGGCAGGCTTGTATTAGTCAAATTCAGCGTAGACAAACAAGAACTGGCCGGGTGCGGTGGCTCAGGCCTGTAATCCCAGCACTTTGGGAGGCCGAGGTGAGAGGATTGCCTGAGCCCAGGGGAACGAGATCGGCCTGGGCAACTTGGCAAGACTTTGTCTCTATAATAAAATCAAAAAATTAGCCAGGCATGGTAGCGCACACCTGTAGTTCCAGCTACTTGGAAGGCTGAGGCGGAAGGATTGTCTGAGCCCAGCAGGTGAAGGCTGCGGTGGCCATGAGCGTGCCACTGTACTCCAGCTTGGGAGACTGAGTGAGACTCCAATTCAAAAACAAAACAAAACAAACAAGAAAAACAAGAACCACTCCAGGTATTTCAAGTAGAAAGGATTTAATACAGGGGAACAGATGCTTGGGGTCTCAACCTCTCGCTTCTGTAGAGCCCAACTCCGTACTCACTTTTGGAAACCAGAGACTTTTTCCTTGTGTCCCTTACAGTCCAAAACACAGTGCTGGGCACACTAAGGTAATCCAGTAGATATATGGAGACGACATTATGCAGCTCTCCCCCAGGACTGAGTCTGGGCACCAAGAAATGTGACCTCACTCTCACCTCCACTGGGTTAAGGTATTGAAAGCCCCTCTTATTGAACACTAACTCACATATGTTAGGCACTGTTACCTGGTTTCCCTGTAACAACTATTGCCTGCCCTTCCTTGCTGACTGTACCCCAATATTGTTTGGGCAGTCTCAGGAAAGGGATCATGATTAGTTTAAGCCAGTCATGGCCATTTTACTCCCTTTGCTTTCCCAGCCTCCTTCGTGCTAGAAACGGACAGATGACCCAGTTCTAGCCATTGAGACATCAGAGAAGTCTGCCTGGAGGGTTTTGGGAAAGATAAGAAGAAGGTAGCCAGAAGAAGCACTCTGCTCCTCATCTCCGCATCCTCCCCAGTGCTACTACAGGCTTCCTGCCTTAGAATACGGTGAGGGGGTGTGATGTTAGGAGCTGCTGCCAAGGCATTTGGCAACCCGAAGGGAAGATCAAGACAACTGAAAAGCTGCCAGCCAGACACCAAACAGACACCTGCCCTTCCTAGCTCTAGACTTCTTGATTCACGAGGAATGTACACTCCTATTTGTTTAAACCACATGGGTTTTTCTGCTACTTATAACTGAATGCAGTCCTAACTCATAAGCCTGTGGTTATTAGGGGATTCACGGATCACAGAACTACAGAATCCTGGAGCTGGGAGGACATCTACATTTCATTCAGTTCACTATCCTCCACTCATTGTGAGAATCTCATCTCTGGCATCTCTACCAAGTGGTCAGTGAGAGCCAACCTGTATACCTTGATGGTGGGGACCTTAGTACTGCCCAAAGTAATCATTTGATGGTTCCAGGGGGTATGAAATTTTTATGTTAACCAAAGTAAATTCCCTACAATTTCTTCTCATTTTTCTTAGTGTAAATAACTGGGAAAGGAAAAAGAATCATAGAAAGGAGAGGGGGTGGAGTTCGATGGGTGTAGTGCCAACATTTTCTGAGTATGTGATATCGGGCAAGTTTCTTAACCTCTGAAACTTAGTCTCTTTATCTATAAAGTGGAGATGATACGTTCTCCCTCCCAGGATTGTTGTGAGGATTTGCTGGTACAGAGTAGGCCCATAGCATTGTTAGTGGGCTGACCCCTTAACAGTGTCAGTTAGATGTCACATCTGAGAGTTGGGCCCAGGAAGGAGGTGAGTGCCAGGACGGGACTGGTAAGTTTTTGTTTTTGTTTTTTTAAGTCAAGTTCTCACTCTGTCACCCAGATTAGAGTGCAGTGGCATGATCACCCAGATTAGAGTGCAGTGGCATGATCATGGCTCACTGCAGCCTTGGCCTCTTGGGCTCAGGTGATCCTTCCGCCTCAACTTCCCAAGTAGCTGGGACTTCAGGTGTGTTCCACCACGCCCAGCTAACTTGTTGATATTTTGTAGAGAAGAGATCTTGCTATGCTTCCCGGGCTGATCTCAGACTTCTAGGCCCAAGCAAACCTCCTGCCTCAGCTTCCTAAAGTGCTGGGATGACAGGTGTGAGCCACCAAGCCCGGCTGGGAACTGGTAAGTTCTGATGCAGGGCAATGAAGATGGACCATTATAACTCCTCACCAGAGCTGTGTGTGTGTCTGCCTACATACACGTACTTGCCTGACTCTCTGAGAACTCTAGGGACAAGAAGGGGATCCCAGGGAGGTGTGATGGCTCCCCAGAAATCGAGAGCTTCCCAGCCTGTCTGGGCCTCTTTCATAGCTTTGTTTGTCTCTAGGCTCCTTTCCTTCCACCACATCTTTCCTGTCCCCAGACTTACCCTCCTCTCACTTTTCTGGCCTGAGGCCTGGCCTGGTGGGGAGAGGCTTGCTGCAGCTTCAAGGAAGACACTGACTCAGCAAGAACATGCAGGAGGCTGGGGAAGGTTTGCAGGAGAGCTTTAATTGCCAAGGGCCCGACCAGGAGATGGAGGCGCCGGTCGAGAAGGTGGCCAGCCCAGGAGAAGGGGTGGAGGAGGAGGAAGGAGGCTCTGGGCCTAGTGTCCTGTGGCGTGCGGGGCTAAGTGCAGGAGAGCATGGGTGTCTCACTGCTTGGCGCGTCCGGCATCGAGGCACAAGCCAAAGTTGGTGTTGGTGATGGAGCCCACGAGGGTCTTGTCCACCTCACAGGTCAGGCCACGCTCACAGGGACACTTGTAGTAAACTCCGTAGAGCGTCTGCAGAGGAATGGAGCCAGTGGCATCCCAGGCTATGGCGGGCTACTTTGGGCATCACATGCCCCCTGCCTGACCTTGAGAACCAGCAGGCCAGGCTGTGAGTTTTTGTTTGTTTGTTTTTTTGAGTCAAAGTTTCACTCTGTTGCTCAGACTGGAGTGCAGTTGGCACGATCATGGATGCTGTTACCTCAGTCTGCTGGGCTCAGGCGATCCTTCTACCTCAGCCTTCCAGGCAGTTGGAACTACCGGTGCATGCCACCACACCCATCTAATTTTTTTTTATTTCTTGTAGAGACAAAGTCTTGCCAAGTTGCCCAGGCTTGTCTTGAACTCCCTGACTCAGGCCATCCTCTTGCCTCGGCCTCCCAAAATGCTGGGATTACAGGTGTGAATCACTGCACCCAGCCCAGTCTATCTTTTCAGATAGCGTTGCTCTAACTGCCTCCCCAGGGGATGCCGTGGGCCTGGGAAACCCAGGTTCTGATCTCCACTCTGGCCCACTTGCTCTTACTAACTTGATCTCTCTGAAGGGCCTCTATTTACCCAGCCGTGAAACGAGAATAACAAATCCTTGTCCCCACCCACCCCACTGGTCAGTTTTGTTTTTGTTTTTTTTTCAGGCATAGGGTCCCATGTGGTTTTGAACCTCTGGGCTCAAGCGATCCTCCTGCCTTGGCCTCCCAAAGTGCTGGGATTATAGGCGTGAGCCCCTGTATCTGGCTGCTGGTCAGTTTGAGGGTCAAGAGAGATGACGAGATGAGCAAGTGCTTTGGTGCCTTTTGCCCTCCGTCTTATCTCCTCAACCTTCAATGACCAGGCTGACCCTCTGCTCTAGTTCTATTCCCAGGCCTCTGGGACCTCCTCCTCTGAGCTACTCCTCTCCCGCCGCCCAGCTCCAGCACCCACCTTGGCAGAGCACTCGCTGTTCTCGCTGGCCTTGGGAGCACAGCGGGCCAGGCTCAGCCCGCTCACTCGGTGGCAGCACTTGCTCTTGCACTGGATGCTGTTCATGCAGAGCTCGCCATCATCCTGCAGGGGGCAGCCAGTCAGCCTAGAACCCCCGCATCCCTTCTCCACCCAGACTCCCCCCCCACACACACACATGTGCGCCTGCAGCGCCTCCCCTTCCCTGGTTGGGGTGTGTGGGATGGAATCCGACCTCTGTGTCTGGTGGTCTCTGTGCCCCTCCCCCCATGTGAGGAGTGGGCATGTAGCAACAGAAAAGCAGCACTGGGCAGGGGGTTAGGACCCTCGGGTTTTAGTACCAGCTCCCTGGGTGACCCTGGGCAAGTCACTGCCCCTGGCTTTGGTGTCCCCATCTGGAATGTGCACATGCAGCCCCCAAGCAGGCTCTTCAGACTCCACTGGCTCCCACGCTCCTCTGAGGAGGCTGCAAAGTTGAGGACCATCTCCCTGCAAGGCTCCTCCCTCCTCACACAGGCTTTTAGATATGGTCTCAAGGGGGTCCTGGACCTCCAAGCTCACTCATGGTTCCAAGTTAAGAAACTTTGGACTGGGAGGGTGGCCTGGAGGGGCTTGCCCATCTGGTGGAGAGGCAGTGTGGGGCTGTGGTGGGAGCACTAACCCGAGCCCAGCCCCAGCTCGCTCACTCCCCAGCTGTGTGACCTCAGACAGGTTGCTCAGCCTCCCTCCCTCTAAAGCCGGGCTGGAAGTGGTGGGGCTTCCCTCAGTGGTTCTCATGAGGACTAAATGAGTAAACAGCCCGAGGCGTTCAGCACAGTCGGGCGCTGCTCTAAGTCAGAAGCTGGAATCATTGGTGAAGACTTTTAGAGCCTTGGACCTTCCGAGTCAGGGTTTCCAGGCGGGAGCCCAGGGCTCTGGGTTTTTATAAAGCTCCCTCGCATAGCCAGGATGAACCTCTGCTCTGCACATACTCCTGTGGGGACTCAGGAGGGGCTGGTCAGCCTTTTCCAGGACAAGGCAGTGGAGGAAGAGACTTGAGATGCTGCTTCTTCCAGCCCAGGTGGGGACCCAAGAGGTCAAGGTCCAAGCTTACAACATCCTCACCGGGGGGACTCAGACCTCTCCCCGAAGATCCTCTTACCAGGCTGATAATGATTCCCCGGGGGTCGGGAGCCGCATAGGCCACCGAGAGGGCAATGAGCAGGAGGACCAGAACCTTCTCCATGACGAGTGGGACAGCTGGTGTGGGTGGCAGAAGACAGAGCCAGCCGGGGTGGTGGGGCTATAAAAAGAGCCCTGTTCACAGGTGGCCCGCCTGCTTCCTGTAAGTTCTGCCGTGAGCAGAGGTGCAGCTGTGGCCAGTTTGCTGGGGGTGGGGGGTCCTGATAAGGTGAGCACCTGGTGGCCTTTTGGGGGGGTGGGGGATTGGCAGTTACCGTGTGTTGCATCATGATTAAGAGTGTGGATTTTGGACACCTTTAGCTGTACAAGTTATTCGCTGGGCAAACATCCAACTGTCCTAACTATTCAGACTCTCAATCTCCTTGTCTGTCAACTGAGGATGACTTCAAGAGTTGTGAGGGTTTAATTTACATACAAATACATGTGTACAAATATTTTGTGTAAACATAACTATATACAATTACAAGACTATATTTGGCTGGGCACAGTGGCTCACGTCTGTAATCCCACCACTTTGGGAGGTAGAGGAGGGAGGATTGCCTGAGCCCAGGGGTTCAACACCAGCCTGGGCAACTTGATGAGATCTCGTCTCTACAATACATTTTTAAAAAGAGACAAAAAAGTTAGCGGGGTGTGGTGGTGCATGCCTGTAGTTCCAGCTACTGGAAGTCTGAGGCAGAAGGATCGCCTGAGCTCAGCAGGTTGAGGCTGAGGTGGCTGTGAGCGTGCCGATACACTCCAGCCTGAATGACAGAGTGAGACTCCTACTCAGAAAAAGAAAGAAAGAAAAATATATATATATATATTTGACCAGGCACAGTGGCTTACACTTGTAATCCCCAGCACTTTTGGAGGCCAAGGTGGGAGGATCACTTGAGCCCAGAAGTTTGAGACTAGCCTAAGAAACACAGCAAGACTTTATCTCTACAAAAAATTAAAAAAATTAGCCAGCCATGGTGGCGCATGCCTGTAGTCCCAGCTTCTTGGGTACTCGAGAGGCTGAGATAGGAGGATCACCTGAGCCCAGGAGGTTGAGACTGCGGTGAGCCATGATCATGCGCACTTCAACCTGGGTGACACGGTGAGACTCTGACTAAAAAAAAAAACAAGATTCCCATATGGATAGTGCTTTGGAACAGGCCCTGGCCCATGCAGGCAGTGGGTGAGTGTAGCTGCCTTGGTGTCCTGAGCTCCTGGGCAGATCTGGCTGAGGCTGAGGCAGGAGGCCCCTGAGGTGTGAATGCCTCCTTACGTTATGTTACTAGACTCTGACTTTGGCCCCACCCAAACCCAGGTGTCTGGCAGTGTCAGGCTCCCACCCCTCAACCTTCCTTCAGGCCCCTGGGGTGAATTGAGGGCAGGCCCAGGTTCCTGGGACTGACCAGTTCTGACCAGGGTGGGTGTGCTGGTGCACCTCCCTCTGCCCTCACGCAGGGGGCGACCTGCAGGAGTGATTTGGGGCCCTTAGGAGGTCCTTCTCAAACGATTCTCTCTCCTTTCTTTTCTACCTCACTTAGCACCTGCAATTCCAGCCTCAGATCACCCCTTCGTGAAGGCCTCCACTCACTCTACCCCCTACCCAAGATCACACGTAAGCAGGAGCGGTCGCTCACCCTGGCTGGGAACGAGTAGGTCTCTTGAGTCTCAGATGGACCAGCGGCTGGAGTCTGGGAAGGGCACAGCTGCCGGAGTGTGCTCGGGTGTGGGAACAGAGCAGCTTTCCCTGAAGGACTGGCCATGGCAGCCAGAGGCCCCTGTCCTTCCCCCAACCCAGGAAGTGGAGGACAACTCCACCGTGAGGGCCCAGGTTGGGTTGCCTCTGGCACAACTTTGATCCGGACCAACCCGGCTTTCAGACTCAGCACTTGCTAGCTACGTGACCCTGGATAAGTTACTTAAACTTCTTAAGCTCCCCACGCCTCAGTTTTCTTAGCTACCTAAGGATGGTGGCACCAGGTCACGATGGAGTGAGATCATGTATGTGAAACCCCTATCAAAGTTCCTGGCACATAGTAGGTGCTCAGCCCATTTAATCCAACTCCCTTCCCCTCACCCTTACAGACCTTGGGTGTGGATTATAGGGGAACAGCTGGAGGAACCCACCAGCAGGCCTGTACACGAGAGAAACCCATTTGGTTCCAAAGAAGCAGAGATGCCCTTGATGAAAGAACGCTGTCTTTCCTCACTTTTATGGAGCTCAGTGTTTGAAACCACTTTCTCCGTGTGCTCATCCTGGTCCCTCCTCCTCTTTTCTCTGCCCGCTGCTCCTCATTCTCTCAATATCTCTGTGAGGTGAGCCACAGGGAGAGTAATCACTATTCCCTTCTCACGAGTCAAGACGGGAGGCTGGAGAAGGAAGCAGAGAGCAATTTTATTTTCTGTGAATAGAGCTGGAAAATGTATCAGCCCTGTTCCCAGCTGGGCATGGGCAACATCGCAGAGGAAAAAGACTGGAATATTTTCCATTACAAACAAAGTATGTAACAAAGAGAATGCTAAGAGTCTGTGCTTCTAAAATGTAAGTGAATATTAAGTATTTTTTGTCTCAAAATCTCAGAGTTTAAGAATCTCCTCCCCTTATCTAAAGAGTTTTGCTTTGGGTTTTCCTCTCAGAAAAGAACCAAGTTCTGGTTCCTACATGTAGTCATATAGGTTAATCTCAAAGGCATAATAATATTGAGTGAGAAAAGCTATAGACAAAAGAATACTGTGTGATTCCATTTACAAGAATGTTCAAGAAGAGGCAAAACTAACTCATGATGAGAATCTGTAGATTGGTAACCCAGGGACAGATACTGATTAGGAGTGGAACATGAGGGAGTCTTTTTTTTTTTTTAGTTGGAGTCTCACTCTCGCCCAGGCTGGAGTGTAGTGTCACACTCATGGCCACCGCAACCTTGACCTGCTGGGCTCAGGCGATCCTTCCACCTCAGTCTTCCTAGCAGCTGGAACTATAGGCATGCACACCTGGCTAATTTTTCTTGATTTATTGTAGAAATGAGATCTTGCCAAGTTACCCAGGCTGATCTTGAACTCATGGGCTCAGGCAATTCTCTCACCTTGGCCTCCCAAAGTTCTGGGATTATAGGCATGGACCAATGCACCCCGCCCAGAGGGAACCTTCTAAAGTGATGGAACTGTTCTAAATCTTGATGTGGAATATTGATAACATATATAAAAATTCACCTTGCTGTGCAATTAAGATTTGAGTACTTTATTGTATGTAATGTAGCTACCGGACCTAGAAAGAAAAAAGCAGAATCCTCCCTGGTCAAGTCCAACTTCTGGATGGAACTTAGGGTGGTGTTGTGTCTTCCCCCGCTTTCCACTGAGGGCACAGTGGCTGTAGAACTGCTCTTGGGTGTCTCCCCATCTTCCTCTCCAAGGTCTGCCCCAGATGCACAGGGCAACCTCTGGGAGACAAGTTAGTAAATAAGCCGTCTTTGTTTCCTACCACAAGGGTCTGAACAAAGGATGGACATCCGACCCAAAGCCCTCTCCTGGGATATAGACTTGTACCCAATAGTCCACTTTCAAGCTGGTCTGAAACATGGAACTGGAAGTTTAGCCAGTGTACTTTATTTTTTATTTTATTTTATTTTATTTTATTTTGAGTTGGAGTCTCACTCTGTAGCCCAGACTGGAGTGCAGTGGCCGCTTCTGGCCACCGCAGCCTTGACCTGCTGGGCTCCGGCGATCCTTCTGCCTCAGCCTTCCAAGGAGCTGGGACTACAGGCGTGCGCTACCACGCCCAGCTAATTTTTTTGATTTATTGTAGAGATGAGGTCTCGCCTGCCCAGGTGGGTCTCGAACCCGCGGGCTAGGCAATCTACTCACCTCAGCCTCCCAAGGCGCGGGATTACAGGCTGAGTCACCGAGCCCGGCTTAGCCAGTGTACTTTAGACATAGATGAGTTTTTTGCAGGCAGGTCTAAATTCAAATAGGGTAAGCATTCAGATATCACCATTATCCACACATGACCTTCTCCTGACCAATCAGGCATATCAGGCCTGACCAGCTTGTGGGTTGGAATGTGGAACTACCTGTAAAGTAAATCACAGAAATGATGGGGAAATTACCCAAAACAGAGACGTGATGTTCTAAAAAAAAGCCCACATCTAATTAGACAATAATTTTCATTATTTAGAAGGTTCTTATGACTTTAGAAGGTTGAAACTCATGACCAGATGCCTGCAGCCCTCTGCTCTTAGCTCGTGGTTTGCTTAATCACTGTTATAAAAGTACATCAAGCTTCTTGTCAAAAGCAAGTATGTGCCCTTTCTCTTAAGGCACCCACCCTTTCCTTGAGTGTGACTTTTTCTTTCTAATAAATTATTTTATGCTATGCTTTGAACTCACTCTGAAATTCTTTTCTCTGGCAAAGTCAAAGAATTCCCAGAGCAACTATACCACACCCCACTCAGCATCAGAACTAGGGAAGCCTGGAAAGCAGTTTTTTGTGTATTGATGAAGAAATGGAGAAAGCTGGTCTGCAGAGGGAAGGAAGAATGGATCAGCCAGGTGTGAAGAAGCAATGGCAGCCACGTCCTGGCTTCTTGATGGATTTGTAGGTCCTGGTCTCTCTCTCTCTCTCTCTCTCTCTCTCTCTCTCACACACACACACACACACACACACCACATACCCTTTTCCACAGCTAGCTGCATTCCTGTCCCTGGTCTCTCTCTCTCTCTCTCTCTCTCTCTCTCTCTCTCTCTCACACACACACACACACACACACACACCACATACCCTTTTCCACAGCTAGCTGCATTCATTCCTGTCCCTGTAGGGCCCGAAACTCCAACATAGTCCCTTTGTTTAAGCCACAAACATAGACTTTCAATTCTGCAAAAGGACTCACAGTCCCGGATTAGGGTCAGATGTGCATCAACCCTGGAGTCACATCAGAGAGAAGACTGGGATTCAAATTCCACTCAAGATTCAAATTCCCCAGGGAGAGAGTCGGGTTGACTTAGCTGTATCCTCTAACCCGCTGCCCATGACCTGCACTGGGAAGAACTCTGAGGTGAACAGCCCCACCTGGGTCTCATGGGATGGGGAGCGGAACTTTTCCAAAGAGAGGGTGGGTTTTTTACTGAAGAAGGGGGAAGGATATTGTGCAAACAGCAAGATACCCCCTTCACTCCATCCTTGGCTGCCTAG
The DNA here is from genome assembly GCF_000164805.1 of Carlito syrichta. NCBI lineage: Eukaryota > Metazoa > Chordata > Mammalia > Primates > Tarsiidae > Carlito > Carlito syrichta. Next base: position 320,729 of record NW_007249139.1, read on the forward strand.
CCCACTAATACCCTTCCTTCCCCAAGAAGTATGTTCCAAGTACAAATCAGGGTGTGTAGCAATTGTAACTTTTAGATTTTCTCTGACTATCCAGTCTCCACCTTGCTTAGGTGAGGGTAGGAAGTGAGACACAGAGTGACTTGCTGGTGGCCAGTCTCTGTAGTTCAACACTCAGCGTCTAGGAGTCTTCCCGTCTCCCCATTCCTTTGACCAAGATTGGCTCCAGTGTGGAGTGGAGCTTAGGAGGTTTCGTGGCAGCAGATGGAGGGGTCTTTATGATCTTCTGTGCCCTCCATGGCTGCTGTGAAGATGTCCCTGGTCCTACCTCAATCTTCTAGTCCTGCTGAAATAGTGGATGTTGAAATTTGTGCCCTGTTCTTTTAGTACAGTCCATTGCTTTGGCTGGTCAACATCCACATGAACTGATTTTTCCGCATATCAATAATCCCCACCCCTTGCTGATATTCCCCCAAACACACTGCAATCACTGTAAAACCAAAACGATAAATGAGAGATGGTCCAATGTCCCACCAGTCACTGCCCACCTCTAAGTTCAGCATCACTGAGTGATGTCACCTTCTTCTAGTTGGGTCATGATCACATCTCAATATTCTGTAGCTTGGGGTCCACATGGTAAAGTTAGTCACCATCAAAGAGGAAAGGTCAGAGACTTAGTAAGATAGATAAATGGACACATGACGCAGCAGAGAAGAAAATTCAAGTGTCTGCTGGAGTCCTTGCTTCTGCAGACGCCACCTGGCTGTGGTAGATGGTACTACAATGTCATCCTGGGTGTTTCTCCATGTTCCTTTTGTCCTCAGGCATCTCTGCTCATTAGGGTTCTTTCTGCAGTACAGTGATCCAGAACTATTCTTGAGAAGTTTGGGCCCTTCATGGTCCCGCCCCTGTGATGGGTTACTGAGGTCTTCCATCTTTCCCCTGGACGAGGCAGTGACAAGAGTCAGCGCAGGCAGTCTTGCGTTCCGCACACATTCTTCCTGCCCCTCTGTGTAGCAGCATTTTACCTCTCCTTGACAGTCAGAATTAGGCCAACATTAGTACCTCTCTTCTTAACACTAAACTATAATCAACACAGTAAGATTCACCCTTTTCAATGGACATGTCTGTGAGTTGTGACAAATGCATACATCGCGTAACCATCACCACAACCAAAATTCAGACCACGTCCACTCCCTGAAAAATTCCCTCATGCCACCCCTTTGTAATCAACCCCACTAGCAGCGCCCAGCAACTACACATTTGTTTTCTTCCCATAGAGTTTAGCCCTTTCCATGTGTAATATAGATAAAATCATACAATATGTACTTTTTAGTGTGGTCAGCTTCTTTTCTTTTCTTCCTTTTTTTGTTTTTTGAGTTGGAGTATCACTCCGTTGCCCAGACTGGAGTGCAGTGGCATGCTCACGGCCACCCCAGTGTGACCTGCTGAGCTTCGGCGATCCTTCCACCTCTGCCTTCCAAGTAGCCGGAACTACAGGCATGCGCTACCATGCCCGGCTAATTTTCTATTCATTGTAGAGATGAGGTCTCACCAAGTTGCCCAGGCTGGTCTTGAACCCGCGGGCTCAGGCAATCCACTCGCTTCAGTCTCCCAAAGTGCTGGGATTACAGACTGAACCACCGAGCCCAGCCTTTTCTTTCTTTTTTTCTTTTTGAGTTGAAGTCTCACTTTGTTTCCCAGTTTGGAGTACAGTGGCATGATCATGGCTCACCACAGCCTTGATCTCCTGGGCTCAAGCAATCCTCCTGCCTCAGTCTCCTGAGTAGCTGGGACTACAATGTGTGCCACCACACCTGGATAATTTTTTTTTTGTAGAAATGAGGTCTTTCTATGTTACCCAGGCTGGTCTTGAACTCCTGGGCTCAAGCGATCCTCTCGCTTTGGCCTCCCAAAGTGCTGGGATAACAGGCACAGGGGTGAGCCCCTGCACCTGACTGGCTTCTTTTACTTAGCATAATACATCTGAGATTCATGTAGATTGTTTCAGGTATCAGTTGTGGGTTACTTTATATTGCTGAGTAGTAGTGCATTGTAGGGATGGAACTGCAGTGTGTTTATCTATTCACCAGTTGAAGGGCATTTGGATCAGTTCTGAAAAGTTTTGATTGATTATGAACAAAGCTGTTACACACATACAGGTTTTTGTGTGAGCACAAGTTTTTTATATCCCTGGGACAAATATGTAGGCGTGAAATGGCTGGGTTGAATGACAAATGTTAGTTTCAATTTCTAAGAGACTGCCAAAAAGTTTTCCAAAATGGCTGAACCAATATGCATCCCCACCAGCAATACTTGAATTCCAGTCACCTCACTGGGTTTGGTTTGATTAGTTTTGTTTTTTAAATGTAGCCTTTCTAATAGATGTATAACAGTGTGTTACTGTGGTTTAATTTGCATTTCCCTACTGACTAGTGATGTTGAGCATTTTCTTCATGTTTTCATATTTGCCATCCATGTATCTTCTTTGATCAAATGTTTGCTCAAATCTTTTTCCTGTTTTAAAAATTGAGTTGAAGCCAGGCTCGGTGGCTCAGCCTGTAATCCCAGCGCTTTGGGGGCTGAGGCAGGCGGCTTGCTTGAGCCCAGAAGTTTGAAACCAGCCCAGATAACATAGAGAGACCTTGTCTCTACAAAAAATTTAAAAATTGGCCAGGTGTAATGGTACGCACCTGTAGTCTTACCTACTCGAAAGGTCGAGGCAAGAGGATCACTTGAGCCCAGGAGATTGAGGCCGTGGTGAGCCCTGATTGTGCCACTGCACTCCAGTCTGGGTGACAGAGTGAGACCCCGACTCAAAAACAAAAAATTGGTTGTTTGTTTTCTTGTTATTGAATTTTGAGAGCTATGGGTGTCACTAGGGGGCTCCAGGTGTGTTGGTATTATTAAGAGCCAGTGGAGACTGTGGCTGTGTTAGTCTTGGTGGACAATCCTTGGGTAGCCTTCATCTGTCCCTCGTGGATGACTTGTTATGAGTCTTTGAGTCAGCACAGGGTGAGGGCAAGGGGGTTGCTGAGGAAAGGGACTGGCTAGCACTCATGGAGCGAGTCATCCTGGCCACCTGATGAAAAGGCTTCTCTGCAAGAGCAGCTCTCTGGAAAACGTTCCCATAGGACCCTAGTACTCTGTGGTTCTGCTCCTGTTCCTAGGGCTGCATCCACATACCTCTTCCCTCATTTTTCAATCCTGTGCTGGTCATCTGGCTGTTCTATGAGTCACTGCCCACAAGGTGGCGTGATGTGTACCAGGTCCCCTCCTCTTACAGGATAGGCGGCGTATTTGTTTCCTGAAGTTGCCGTAACACGTTACCCCAAACTTGGTGACCTGAGACAACGGAAATCTATTCTGTCACAATTCTGAAGGCCAGAGTAGAAATGAAGACGTTAGCAGAGCGTCACCCCTCACAGAAGAGCTTAGAGACCTCTTATGACTTCTGGTGGCTGCTGGCTTCCTTGGCCGTGGCCATGCCATTCCAATCTCAGCCTCCATGGTCACGTCACCTTTTAAGACACCCACTCCTCTGTGTGTCTCTTGTAAGTACACCTGTCACTGGATTTAAGGATCATGAAGATAATAGTGTGGGATCTCCCTACTGAGAGATCCTTGGTTACATCTGCAATAAGGTAACATTCACAGGTTCTGGGGATTAGGATGTGGATCTTTTGATATAGGTGGTTCTAGCACTAGGAGTTCTGTCCTCCATGAAGATTTCTCTTCCCCACTGTCCTCTGGGCTATCCTGCCTGGGGACGTCATGCCGTAGCTGTCCACCTCCACCTGGTGCCAGCATGCCATCAGAGCTTGCTCCAGAGCAAGTAGGGGAGGGACACCTGGCATATCAGGTTCACATTAAGAAAAGAGACCCTGCCAGCACTCTTTCACAGCAGGGTCTCAATCCCAGATTATGGGTGTGTGGGGGAGTAGGATGCTGGTCAGGCAAAACCAAAACCGAACAATGTGGCAGATGTCCATTAGGGATAGGACCTCTGCATATTTCATGCCGTTGATAGTGGCCGATTCCTACAGACATGATACCATTTTTGATTTGTTATTTGGGGGGTGAGAGGGAGCACCAGGGGCTTCGGCTTAGCTCTTCCTAGTCTATTACTTTTCAGTTCAGCAGTTGGGGGCCAAGGTGAGGATTCTACCAATTCCTGAGGTGATCTGATCTGATCACTTAGGAACTTGTGGTAGGTTCAAGGCCTGGCAGCTCAGCTCTCCCATACTCCCTGAATCTTATTCTAACTGTTCTATATCCTGTAGCAACACATCTTAAGAGATTTTTTGGGCCATTCATATAAGGGTCTTATTTCTTGAATCAGTAATCTAGACATTTGGGTTTATCTTGGTTGATGTTACTGGATGCCATTATAAGAATCCAGCTGGGCATGGTAGCTCACACCTTTAATCCCAGCACTTAGAGGAGCTGAGGTGGAAGGGTTGCTTGAGCCCAGGAGTTTGAGACCAGCCTAGGCAGCACAGTGAGACCTCTGTCTCTATAAAAAATACAAAAATTAGCCAGACATGGTGATGCATGCCTGTAGTCCCAGCTACTTGGAAGGCTGAGGCAGAAGGATCGCTTGAGCCCAGGTGGTCAAGGCTGTAGTGAGCTGTGATCATGCCACTGCATCACTCTGATCCAGCCTGGGTGACTGAGTGAGATCCTGTTGCAAAAAAATAAAAATAAAAAAAGCGGCCATTTCACTCAGTGTTCCTGATTTCTTCATTCCTTTTAACTCTGTCTATAGCCAAAGCCACTCAGGTCCCTAGAACGGACCCTCAGAGGAAACATGGTCATGGTGTTTACAGCTGATATTTGGCTAGCTGCTTCACCTTTTTGTACCAACAGATTGCTGTTTTCCCAATTCCAAACACAGACAGGTGTTTCAGGGCCTTCTGCCCAGGCTGGAAACCCCCTTTCTAGTGCCAATATTTGTGTCAGTTAGGGATCCGTGGTAGCCGTAACTTTCTTTTGGTTAATGAAAACAAAAGGGATTGGGCGCAGTGGCTCACACCTATAATCCCAGCACTTTGGAGGCTGACGTGAGAGGATTGCCTGAGCCCACAAGTTCGAGACTAGCCTGGGCAACTTGGCAAGACCTTCTTCAATAAATCAAGAAAAATTAGCCGGGCGTGATGCCACATGCCTATAGTTCCAGCTACTTGGAAGGCTGAGATGGAAGGCTCAACTGAGCCCAGCAAGTTGAGGCTGTGGTGGCAGTGAGTGTGCCACTGCACTCCAGCCTGGGCAACAGAGTGAGATGCCAACTCAAAAAAGAAAAAAAGCAAAAGGGATGGAGATGAAAGGTTACTGGGTGGGTCAAGAGCTGAAGAAGAAACGAGGGGACCTGTCTTAGGTGTGGCAGGCATCAGGGTGGTTCTGAGGTCCAGTAGTAGAGCTCATGGGTTGTTTCCTGTTACCATTGCCCAACTAAGCAATGACATTTCCCCTCTCATGTCAGTTTGCTACCAATTCAGATTCCCCAGGGAGATACTGATGGCCTGGCCTGGATCACTGTCAGTCCTGCCTCTCGTGTCTGCCTTCCTTGTGATTGGCTCTTCCACCAGAGCCCCAGGAAGCAGGGAGGTTACTCTCAGAGACAGAGGTGGGGGGCAGGACAAACAGAGCATCCACTAGTTCCTATGAGCTTGGCCCCAGCCTAAGTCCTTTTCTGAATGAAGATATAACCCTTGTCTGGAAAAGCTCCTAGTCTGATGGTGGAGACTCAAGCTTTGTCCTGGATGGACTTCCATTTTGATGATAGAGATAGGCCACAAAATCAAAGAAGAGAATTAAGAGAAAGAAGAAACATAGACAATGGCATAATATGTTCAAGGCAGTGTTGTTTTTCTTAAATTTTATTTATTTATTATTATTTTTGAACTGGGTCTCGCTTGGCGGCCCAGGCTGGAGTGTAATGGCATGATCACAGCTCACTGCAGCCTCAACCTCCTGGGCTCCCAAAGGAATCTCTTGGCCTCCCAAAGTGCTGGTATTACAGGTGTGAACCACTCTGCCTGGCTAGGGCTGTTTTTAATAGTGAAAAAATGGAAACTGCCAAAACACACCAAGGGGGAAATGATTAAATTATTGTGGTATGCACTCACTCTGCATCATTACACAAGTTTTTTTGAAAAAAAAAAACAACATGAGAAAATATTAACAGTGCAATGCTAAGAGAAAAATGTGTACAAAATTGTATATACATTATTATCCAACTGCATAAAGAAGTGTGCACAGAAGGAGGGAAATGCAGGAGCTAACAGAGGTAATGAAGTAGGAATCATCATCAGCAACATTAAAAAAAATTTTTTTTTGAGCTGGAGCCTCACTCTGTTGCCCAGGCTGGTCTCGAACCCACAGGCTCAGGCAATCCTCTCGCCTCGGCCTCCCCAAATGCTGGGATTATAGGCTTGAGTCGCCGTGACTGGCCATCAGCAACATTTTTGAGCACTTTTATATGTGATGCCCTGGGCTAGACATTTTACATATGTTGCATTACCTAACATTTATGTTATAAATTGTATTATGACCCACTTTTAATAGATGAAGAAATTAGGGCTCTGGAATTTTAAGTTCATGGATTGTTACTTAGCTGGAAAGTAGCTGATTCAAATCCAGGTCTGTCAAAAGCCAAAGCCCATGTTTTTAAAGATGGTCTTGTTTCTCCTTAGCTCCCGATGTTGGGGTTATAAAGGACTTTTAATTTTGGGTATATGTTCCCGAATTTTCTTAGTTGTTTGCACTAGTCATGTATTTACCTATTAAATCAGGAAATAAATAAGTAAATAGTAACATGTCTTTTATTTAATCATTTAACAGTACATGGTGAGCATTTTTTGTTTTTGTTTTTGAGTTGTCGTCTCACTCTGTCTCCCAGGCTGGAGTGCAGTGGCATGCTCACAGCCAATGCAGCCTTGACCTGCTGAGCTCAGGTGATCCTTCCACCTTAGCCTTCCAAATAGCTGGAACTATAAGCACGTGCCTCCATGCCCAACTAAGTTTTTTATTTATTGTAGAGATGAGGTGTTGCCAAGTTGCCCTGGCTGGTCTTGAACCTGTGGGCTCAGGCAGTTCTCTCAACTCAGCCTCCCAAAGTGCTGGGATTATAGATGTGAGCCACCATGCTCAACCTAGGTGAGCATTTTTAGAGGGACAATTTTACAGGATGAGGTAGAGGAAAAAGGGCTGACATTGTACTGAAGATCTGGTCCTGAAGTTGACAAAGCCCAAGAAACTCCTTAAAGTTGAGGATGCTTTCTTCTACTAGCAATATCCAAGTTGTAACAGTTTCCCTCTCACTTTTTAAAATTTATAACCATACATAGGAATGCATACATCAGATTACCCTTGTCACACACACACACGACTTGTAAACAGTAATCTCATTCAAGGGAAAGTAGAAATACTATTTCAAGCCTCTTCCTTCTGTAACATATCCTATATGCAGGGTTGACAATCAGTTGGTGTATGTCAGAATGACACAAAAACTAAAGTTGTGAAAGTACATTTATTTAACCTTACCTTTGGGAAAAATTAGGCTTGTAATTTTGTTTACTTTTGTGTAGTAGAAATATATACACATATTTTAAAGGGAAAAAGAAATGTGTAACAAAGACATACAAACAAGGGGCAAAAAGCATAGTTAAGGTCTGAGAAGGTTCATAATGTTCTTCGCTGTGCTTTGTAGTTGCTTCTGGCATCACACCGTCAATCTGCATACGCAGATATGTTATACATACATACATATGTGATCTATGTCAACATCTCACTGTCTTTGAAGGCAGGGGCCCTGTTCTTTTTATCTCTGTGGCTCTTGCTTGGAGGATGTTGTCCACCTTAGGCTTAACACTTAGTAGGCTCTTGTAATCGGTTTATTTAACCTTACCTTTGGGAAAAATTAGGCTTGTAATTTTGTTTACTTTTGTGTAGTAGAAATACATACACATATTTTAAAGGAAAAAAAAAATCTTGTAATCGGTGACTGAATGATAGGGACGAGAAACCAGTGACCGAAAGATAATATCAGGAAAGGCTCTGCTGACCTCCGAGGGTGGGGGGGTTGGAGGTTTCGGGAAGGCTGGAGAGGGCTGGGGTGGGATGTGGACAGCGCTCTTTTGGGGGAAAACGGTTTTGCGGCTGGGATTGAGTCACGGGAATGTGACAGGCCCCCCTCCCAATTCTGGTCATCCCGCTCTGGAGGGCGACGGGGGTCCCGGTCCCCGTGGCGGGGCTGTGCCGTGGGCGGGTCGGGCTGCTCCAGCCGCCTCCTCGTGCCGGGTCGGCCCCTTCCCCGCGCGGCCGCTGCCAGG
>NW_007249139.1:329078-334202 GCF_000164805.1 Carlito syrichta
CCCCAGGCTCCCGGCCCAGGGCCTGCTGCCCTCAATATGGTGAAGTTGCTGCCGGCCCAGGAGGCGGCCAGGATCTACCACACCAACTATGTGCGGAACGCGCGGGCCGTGGGTGTGATGTGGGGCACGCTCACCATCTGCTTCTCCGTGCTGGTCATGGCCCTCTTCATCCAGCCCTACTGGATCGGCGACAGCGTCAACACGCCGCAGGCAGGCTACTTTGGGCTCTTCTCCTACTGCGTGGGCAACGTGCTGTCCTCCGAGCTCATCTGCAAGGGCGGTCCCCTCGACTTCTCCTCCATCCCCTCCAGGGCCTTCAAGACGGCCATGTTCTTTGTGGCCTTGGGCATGTTCCTCATTATTGGCTCCATCATCTGCTTCAGCCTGTTCTTCGTCTGCAACACGGCCACCGTCTACAAGATCTGCGCGTGGATGCAGCTGGCTGCGGGTGAGCAGGGGTGGTGGGAGGGCAGGCCCGGGCCCACCCCCAGGCCACAGCTGCGGCTGCACCCACCCATCCCCGTCGGGGCTCTGGGTGTTGTACTCAGCTGTCCTCCTGGGGCCCAGCCCCACTCAAAGCTCTGGAGAAGAATCTGAGGGGTGGAGAATCTTAGAATGGCTGAGGCAGAAAGGACTGTGGAGATCACACTGTTCAACCCCTTCGTCTTACAGAGGCCCCTTTTCCTGCTTCTGGCCCAGAGAGGGTAAGTGACTTGCCCAGGAGCACACAGCTCCTGGGCCTGACTCCCAGGCCACCACACCAGTTGTTGCATCTCTGAGAGGGGACAAAAAAGGAAGTTTCCATCGTCAGCTATGTAAGAATAGTACCCAACCATAGGGCGAAATAGTGACTCCAGTCACGCACATTCTACTTGTGGTATTTATTCTTTCTCTTATAAGAGTGACCAGAACCTTGCCCTCACTCAAGGAAGGTTCTGAGGACACTCATTGATCCTGGAGTGTTGCTATTACACAGATGATCACCTTGCCCACAGAAACTTGCAACTAAAATCCTCTTTTTCACTGTGGAGTGAGTCTTTGTTCCCTGATCATGAGATTCCATATCTGAGGCTGCAAATGGAGGTGATGTCGTGTGAGGTGGAGGAAGCTATCCAGGACCCTTTAAAACTGTGAGGGTGGGGAGCCACTTGTCCCCTAAGTCAAGACCCTCCTGCCTCTTTTCCCTGCTCCTGGTGTGGGCAGTCTCTTGCTCCTTGGGCCTCTGGGGCCCAGGAAGAGATAGATGGCCTAAGACCTTGTCCTGCAGCCTCTGACACCTTGGTCCCTGGGTCCCTGCCCACCCCAAGGACCACACACAAACTGTTCATGTTGGCGAGATGTGCAGGAGCAGTGCTGAGCACTGGAGACTAGAGTGAAGCCATCTTGATATGACTAGTTAGAAAAAGAAGTGGTGTTATCCTTAAGAGGGGTTATGAAACAAGGATCTGAATCTCAGATCACCAAACACATAAAGCCAAGACAGAGTTGGGGGGATCCTGGAGAGCTTTACCTTGCCCCACCCCTAAGTATGGATGAGGAATCTGGGGCTGAGAGAGAGGACCAGACTCAGCCAAGCTTATGGTAAATCAGCAGTCAAGTAAGGACCTTTAGGAGTTCAGGTGGCAGGTCCTGAGAGGCCAGATGGATTCCCAGGATGTTTTTGTCAAGCCATACATTTACATAAGTCTGATGATGATGAAACACCTTCACACATATCATCTGGAGGAGACTCCCTACATCCCATGAGGTGGGGATTTCTCCATTTAAAGATAAGGTTTCTGGTGGGTAACTTATCTTTGAGCACACAGGTAGTGAGGGACACATCTTTGCTTCCAAATCTTGTAGCCAGACCACTCATCTGGCCTCAGCTCTCCACAAATCCCCTCACCTCCTCCCTCTTCTCTGTATGATAAGGGAGAGACTGGGGCAGGGGTAAGGCTAGTCTTGGTGGGCAGTGAGGAGAAAGGTAGTGTGGCCTTACCAAGAAAGGAGGAAGAATGAGGATTTCATTTTGTGCCAAAGAGGAGCCCTGACACGCTTACCACCTGGTCCTCCACCTCGGGGCTGTGGGATGCTGAAGACACAACCATCTCCCTCTCATGCTCAGTGCTGTTTGCCTCCCTGAACTATTCCCCAACAAGTGCCATTTGTGAGCAGGCAGTGCCAGGAGCATGGGGAGGGATTACCAGGCCATTTGCGTCACACGCTATCTGGGTCACAGAGCTGGAGTCTCTGATAGCAGAAGTGGCCAGGTGCCATGCCATGAAACATTTATGTTGGGGGAGGCCAGGGGTGGAGTCGTGTTCCATTTATGTTAGGGGAGGCCAAGGGCCGTGTGTCATTTCATTCTGCTGTGCTGTGGATGTTAGAAAGAGCCAAAGGGAGGGGGTGGGCCCCACATCCAGCAGCTGGGAGATGCATCCATTTGAGGATCCTGCCAAGAAGCCTGGAAGCAGGGAAGGGGCAGGAGCGGGGAGGGGGAGGACTGAACTGGGCAATGTGGGGCTGTACCTTAACAATATTAGCTGAGCTTGTGGATGCCAGGTGTAGGCTGAGTGTGGTCCCAGCTCCTAGAAAACACAGCTAGGCCGAGTTACTTGTCTTCTCTGAATCTTGGTAACCTCAGGTCTTAGTCAGGGCTTCCATCACAGATGACCACAAACTAGGGGGCTTAAACAATAGGGATGCATTGCTCACAGTTCTGGAGGCTAGAGGTTCGAGATAGGAGTGCTGGCATGGCATTAGAGCTGTTCGTGTTAGAGCTCTGGCCATAGCCCTCTTCTGGGTTTTAGATTGCTGACTTCTTGCTGTGTCCTCCTCACATGGTGGAAAGAGGGTGAGAGGGTTCTCTGGGGTCCCTTTTATATGTCTATTTGCTTTTATTATTACTTTTAGTTGACATAATGTACATATTTATGGGGTACAAAGCGATATTTTGATACATGTATATAATGTGTATTGATCAATCCAGGGTAATTAGTATATCTATCGCCTCCAACATGTATCATTTCTTTGTATTGGGAACATTCAAAATTTGCTCTTCCAGCTATTTGAAAATAACAATAGATTTTTGTTTGTTTGTTTTGAGTTGGAGTCTCACTCTGTTGCCCAGGCTGTAGTGCAAAGGAACGCTCATGGACACACCAGCCTGGACCTGCTGGGCTCAGGTGATCCTTCCACCTCAGCTTTCCAAGTAGCTGGAACTACAGGCACGTGCCACCACGCCCAGCTAATTTTTTTGGTTTATTGTAGAGATGAGCTCTCGCCAAGTTGCCCGGGTTGATCTTGAACCCATGGGCTCAGGCAATCCTCTCACCTCGGCCTCCCAAATTGCTGGGATTATAGGCGTGAGCCACCATGCCAGGTCCAAAATTCTTGTTAATTATAGTCACCCTATAGTGCTACAGAACACTAGAACTTATTCCTACAATCTAGCTGTACTTTTGTATCTGTTAATCAATCTTTGGCAATCCCACCTCCCCTTTGGGATCACTCTTAAAAATTTTTAAAAAAAATTTTTTATTTTAAAATGTGGGGTGCAATTCAGGGTTAGGTATACAAATGTTCATTATGCAAATACACTTATTGAAAAATTTTTTTATTAAATAAGTGTTTAGAGATGGGGACTTGCTATGTTGCCAGGGCTGGTTTTGAACTCTCAGCCTCAAATGATCCTCTCACCTCAGCCTACCAAAATGCTTCCAGCCTGGGGTCCCTTTTATAAGGGCATCAGTCCCAATCATGAGGGTTCCACCCCCATAACCTAATCACCTCCTAACACCATCACATTGGGAGTTGGGATTTCAACATATGAATTCTGGGGGAAACAGACATTCAGTCCATTGCACCTCATGTGTAAATGTAGCAACTGTGCCCCCTTTGGTGGGATTCTTGTGAAGATGGGGTGATATAATGTGTGTAAAACACTTCACACATGGTAGGTGCTCAGTAAATGTGCAAAGCTCAGGAAACTTCATCAGTCAGGATGGGAAGCGGTGCCACAGTAACAAACAACCCTCAGATCTTGGTGGCTCACAACAAAGTTCCATTTATTTCTTGCTTATGGTCCATGCCAACTGGGGATCCATTTTGGGCTCTGCTTTCACTGTCCTCTCCTAGGGTCTGGCCCATGCTGAGGGAAAAACAGCTGACATTGGCTGTCCTCATAGCCGAGGGAAGGAGCTCTGGAAGGTTTTTTGCTTCCTTTCTCCCGCCCTTCTTTCCTTTCTGCCTTCCTCCTTTCTTCCCTACCTCCCTCCCTCCCTTTCAGAGATGGGGTCTCACTATATTGCTCAGGTCAATCTCGAACTCCTGGCTTCAAGTGAGGCTTCTGCCTTGACCTCCCAAAGTGCTGGAATTTCAGGCGTGAGCCACCACGTTCAGCCTCTGAAAGTCCTTTACCAGTCGTTAAGTGCTCTGGCCTTAACTTCTTATTGGCCAAAGGCAGTCTTGCCTAACCTCAAGAGGGCACAAGGAAGTGCCATCCTTCTGTGCACCTGTGGGCAGCTCTAATGGCATCCATGTCACCGAGGTGCCTTCCATTTGACTGCAGTGTCCATTATAATAGCAACGACTAGCATTAATTGGCCACTTGCCACGCATGAGACACCACAGTAAGCACTTTCTATAAGTGATCACACTTCCTCCTCACACCCTTGCTGTGAGCCAGGGGACGGAATGGAAGTTCAAAAGGGGAAGGAAACAGGCCTGAGAACGTGGTGCTGGCCTCCACTTGGAGCCTTGAGACACCACAACCGGGGTAGAACCCCCACTGTTCCCAGATCAAGGGGTGGATGGGTGGGGGGCTCTGAGGGGACTGTGGCTCCCACAACCCTGTTTCCAGGTCCGAGGCTCTGGGCAATTTTCTAGAGCCCCTATAAAAAGTTGCTGTGGAAGGGGGAGGGGAAAAGGGCCAATGGGGAGAATGAAAAATGGAGACAGCCCGGCGGGCAGCCCTTCCACACTCACCTAGGCCCAGAGTGTTTGTGAGGTGCCCACCTTTTTTTTTTCTTTTTTTTTTGAGTTGGAGTCTCACTCTGTCACCCAGACTGGAGCACAGTGGCCCCTCCCAGCCACCGCAGCCTCGACTTGCTGGGCTCCGGCGATCCTTCCGCCTCAGCCTTC
>NW_007249139.1:334222-334576 GCF_000164805.1 Carlito syrichta
GCTAGGAGGGGCCCGGCCGGAGACGGGGGCGGGGCTCTCGGAGTGTGAGCTGGAAAGGGGGAGGGGGCAGGGCGGCGCCAGCAGGTCTGAGACCCTGGCGGGTTCGGGAGGAGGCGGGAGGCCCGAGACAGGCCCGGCTAGAGCGGACACAGGCACCTGGCACCCTGCCCCTGACGAAGCCAGGGTTGGCCTTGTCCCATCAAGCCTTGGAGGGACCGTCACCTTGGAGGGGGTGTCCTGACCTCAGCCTCCTCCCCAAACCTCCTCCCTGCCTCCCTAGTCGCTTTCCCGGCTGAGGAGTGACCCACTTCTGGGCTTCCATCCACAGAGCCACGGACTTGCCACCCCCAGGCT
>NW_007249139.1:334596-342377 GCF_000164805.1 Carlito syrichta
GCCAAGTTGCCCAGGCGGGTCTCGAACCTGTGGGCTCAGGCAATCCACTCACCTTAGCCTCCCAAAGGCGTGGGATTACAGGTTGAGCCACCGAGCCTGGTTGCAAAGAAAGTTTAAGTAGCTTACTCTGAGTCACACAGCTAGTCAGCAAATAACTGGGCTTGAAACCCAGGCAGGTTGGTCTAGTGTTTCCCAGCTTTGCCTACTGAGAGAATCACCTGGAAGAGTGCTTTTCAAAACCGGGATTCCTAGCTGCATGCGGTGGCTCAGCCTGTAATCCCAGCATGTTGGGGGTCTAAGGAGAGAGGATTGTCTGAGTCCAGGGGTTTGAGACCAGCCTGGGCAACTTAGTGAGACCTCATTCCTACAATAAATAAAAAAATTAGCCAGGTGTGGTGACGCACACCTGTAGTTCCAGCTACTTGGAAGGATGAGGTAGAAGGATTGCCAGAGACCAGCAGGTCGAGATTGCAGTGGCTGTGAGCGTGCCACGGCACTCCAGCCTGGGTGACAGAGTGAGACTTTGACTCAAAAAAGTAAAATAAAAACAGGGATTCCTGAGCCCAGTCCTAACCCAGGAAGCAGCATTTTATTTTGTGTGCATAGGTTATCTGCAAAGGAGCCCACATTTAAAAAAATATTCCATGGGATTAGTAAACTCGGAAGTGTAGGCAGCTGCACTAGGCTATACAAGGGGAAGGTGAGAAGGAAGTCCGTTGGCTTGAGTGGAAGGTTCATGAAGGAAGCAGCCAGGGATGGGACTGGAAAGCCTTCCTGTATCTACCAAATAAGGTCCCTGAGTTGTGGGACACAGCATTATTCTATGTACTATTTTAAAAGGCTGCTCATCAAACCCTGACCCGGCACGTGTTATGCTTATTTTGGAGATGCTGGAATTGTGAAGTGTACGTCTAGGAGTGAGTGGTGGGATCTCTGGATGGGGAGCAGATACTGGAGGGCTGTGAAGCCTGGTGGGCAGTACATCGTGGAGTCCGAGGTGAGGAAAGCGACGGAGGGCCCGGTGGAACCACCTGGTGTGGTGGTGGCCACCCTGGGCTGATGAGCTCAGCTTTCTGCCTTTGCTCTGATCGCCGGGTCCCAAGGGCTCATTGCTTTAGCTCTTGGAGCCTTGGTTTTCTCACCTGTGCTCTGCAAGGATGGTAGGAGCTGCCTCTTGGCGCCTCCCAAGGCTGTCAACACCAGAAGGGAGGGGACAATAGCAGTGCAAGTGGGAGGTGGCAGGCTGGCCACACCCCGCCTGATGCTGTCTGTACCCTTCACTTGCTCTCTCAGCCACAGGCCTCATGATTGGCTGCCTGGTCTACCCCGATGGCTGGGACTCCAGCGAGGTGCGGCGCATGTGTGGGGAGCAGACCGGCAAGTACACGCTGGGCCACTGCACCATCCGCTGGGCCTTCATGCTGGCCATTCTGAGCATCGGCGACGCCCTCATCCTCTCCTTCCTGGCCTTCGTGCTGGGCTACCGGCAGGACAAGCTCCTCCCTGACGACTACAAGGCAGATGGAAAAGGTAACCCTCCTCCAAGGTGATGGTGCCCCTGCCTGGAGACCCGGGATGGGGTGGTGGTTCATGTAGGCCAGGGCCCTGAGGCCAGCCCCCAGGGATGGGGGTGCCAAGATCAGTCAGACACAGCCCTTGTCCTCCCCGAAGCCAAAGGCCAGTGTAGGTGACCAGCTGGCAGGCAACGAGGCACGGGGAGACTCGTGTGGCAGAGGCTACCTGTGATGGAGGATGTTGCGCCGTCTCCTCCCCCTACCCCACCCCGGCTACGCTCTCAGAGTCTGCAGGGAAGAGACCCCTGATCCAGCCTGGGGAGCTGAGTGTGGTCCCCTTAGGAGGCACTGAGGCTGGGTCTTGCAGTAATACCGAGTCTGCTAGGTGAGAGGAGCAACAGGGTGGAGAGGGGACGTGTGGCCGGGGAAGGAGGCCGGGGGGCTGATGCAGACTGATGAGAGTGCAGAGGTGACAGCCCCTGGAGAGTAGAGGGTGGTGCCCGCGCTCCCTGGGGACAGGACAGCCTTGGGGCTCTCTGAGCATCTATCCTGTTTCAGTTCCCTCTCCTCTAAATCCTACCCGCCCATCAGGAGACCCAAGAGGATGCTCCAGGAAGCCTTCCCTGACTGCTTCCTATTGGTCTCCTCCCACCTTTTTTTCTTTCTTTTTCCCCCCTGAATCTGCTTGCTGGGGACCCTCCCTTCTTCCCAGGGTGCTTTCTGCTCCTGTTTCTCAGGAGGCTCATTCCCAGTCTGTCTTGAGGGGCTGACTTTTGCAGAGCATGAACTCCATCTCCTAGTCAGAGGGCAAGGCCTGTCTCTCACCCCTGTGAATCCCAAAATGCCTACTCTCAGCAGGAGGCCACCATGAGGGACCTGTCACACCTCAGGACCTTTCCAGTCTCTTTTTCCCATAGCTTGGACTAGAAGCTGTAGCCAAACTCCCCTATCCTCTCTGACCAAGGACCCCTCCCACATAGGATGCTTGAAGCCCAGAATGGAGATTCACCCAGAGGTTCCCAGAAAGGTGGGGCCCAGAGCTCAGGTCTTCTCTGGCTCCCAGTTCTCCACAGGAGGAATCAGGAATCAGAAAGGTTTCATTCTTCCTTGGGGGTGGAACAAGACAGACTCACACACCTCTTATGTGGTTAAAGATGAAAACAAATTACTTAGAAAGAGCTGGGCCAGGGATGAGAGAAGGGGGAGATTTTTTTCCATTGAAGTAGATTTCTGTAGGTCCTGGGTCAGGGGAACGATTAGGGACTGGGTCCCTTGAGGACCTCTTAAAGGGAAGAAAGATGGAACTAGTATATAATAATAATAATAATAATGTAAATATATTATATATATAATGGAACTAATGAACTAGGAGTCTCGCTATGTTGTCTAGGCTGGTCTTGAACTCCTGGGCTCAAGCGACCTTCCCATCCCAAAGTGTTGGGATGACAGGCGTGAGCCACCACTGAATAAGGCTTTTTCTTTTTTTTTTTTTTGAGTTGGAGTCTCACTCTGTCACCCCGACTGGAGTGCAGTGGCTGCCCCTGGCCACCGCAGCCTTGACCTGCTGGGCTCTGGTGATCCTTCCGCCTCAGCCTTCCAAGTAGCTGGAACTACAGGCGTGCGCTACCACGCCCGGCTGATTTTTGATTTATTGTAGAGATGAGGTCTTGCCAAGTTGCCCAGGCGGGTCTCGAACCCACAGGCTCAGGCAATCCACTCACCTCAGCCTCCCAAGGCGCGGGATTACAGGCTGAACCACCGAGCCCGGCTTTCCATTTTTATTTAATCCTCACAGCAACTCTGAGGAAATGTTGGAGTGGGTGATTCCATCAGCAGTCTGCACAACCATAGCTTCCTCCAGTGGTGGGGTTTTTCCAGGGAAGACTCAGCTGCCCTACTGGAGGCCTTTGTCTAGCTAGCTCTCAGCCTTAGGGCAGACCTACCCTATCTGTAAAAACGCAGAGTATTTTTCAGAAGAGATTCTTTGAGTCAAAAAGAAATTTTGTTCACGTAAATCCTCTGTAAAGTACTTTCTTATAAAGACATGATTTTGTTTCTTTGACATTTTTTTCAGTAAACAAAATGTCAGTTCACTTTTGTGTCCTTCTCGGTGTCAATCCTTACATATCCTGTGCACCTTGTCTTCAATCTTATCAAATTTTCTTCTCTTTACACTTTTTTTTTTTTTGAGTTGGAGTCTCACTGTCGCCCAGACTGGAGTGCAGTGGCCGCTTCAGGCCGCAGCCTCGACCTGCTGGACTCCGGCGATCCTTCCGCCTCAGCTTTCCAAGTAGCTGGAACTACAGGGGCGCGCTACCATGCCCAGCTAATTTTTTGATTTATTGTAGAGATGAGGCGGGTCTCGAACCCATGGGCTCAGGCAATCCACTCACCTCTGCCTCCCAAAGGCGTGCGATTACAGGCTGAGCCACCAAGCCCGGCTCACTTTAGTTTCATAACTATCGTACAGTTTGTTTTATTTCTTTTTGTATCCTTTGAGGAAACACCCATATAATACATCTGGTTACTCAATGAATGTCCCTATCTCTTCTGTGAAAGCACAAAACTGGGGTCAGGAGAGTTAAGTTTGAATCCCAGTTCTTCCAAGTCGCTTTACTTCTGTGTTCCTTCCAATAAAATGGAGAACACTAACTCTGTGCGGCCACCTCCATTATTGTGTGGTATGAATGAAACATTGAAAGGAGAAATGAAGCCTCACACGTGGATGTGGTTGCTGATTCACTCTTCAGAGGTCAAGGGGGTAAAGGAGATTGAGTATGGGCTTTGGAGTCAGAACTGGGTTTAAGTTTTGGCTCCATTTTTAACTAGCTCTGTGACCTTGCAGAGGCAACTGCACCTTTGAGCCTCAATTTCCTCATGTGAGCCTCATTTTCATGGGAGTGGGAGGCAGGGTTTTCTTCGTCTGTAAAAATATAAAACAAAACAAAAAACAAAGACAAAAACAAAACAAAACCTACTTCAAAATAGTGTTCTCAGGAACAAGATAAGGATGTCTGACCTGTCATTTCTATTGAACATTGTCCTGGAGGTTATAGCCAGGACAATTAGACAAGAAAAAGAAATTTTAAAAATCCAGTTAGGAAAAGAAAAAGCAAAACTATTTTCTACTATAAAACTAAACACAACTTCAGTAATTTTTGTAAAATACAGGAGCAATATAAAAAAAGATTGTATGCACTAAAAAACACTATCATGTATACAACGAACAATCCAAAAATAAAATTAAGAAAACAATTTCATTGACAACAGCATGAAAAGGAATAAAATACTTAGGACTGGACATGGTGGCTCATGCCTGTAATCACAGTGCTTTAGCAGGCTGAGTCTGGAGGATCACTTGAGCCCAGAAGTCTGAGGCTACAGTGAACTGTGAACTATGATAGTGTACACTCCAACCTGGGCAACAGAATGAGACCTTGTCTCAAAAACAAACAAAAATAAACCCAGAAAATAAAAAAAAGAAAACACAAGAATAAATTTCACAAAAAAGTGCAAGACTTGTACATTAAAATTACAAAAGCCTGTTGAAAGAAATTAAATACTCAAATAAGTGGAATAGTAAGTCTTTCCCATCCCACATTTATGGACAGGAAGACAATATTGTGACAACGGCAATACTCCCCAAACTGATCTACAGATTCAATGCACTCTCTATCAGAATCTCAACTGGTTTTTTGCAGAAACTGACGGGCTGCACTTCTAGGAATATACCCAGAGGAATATAAATTACTCTGCCAAAAAGACACTTGCACATGTATGTTTGCTGAAGCACTCTTCACAATAGCAAAAACATGGAATCAACCCAGAAGCCCATTGAAAGTTGTCTGGATAAAGAATGTCTGGATAAATATAAACAACGGAATACTACACAGCCATAAAGAACAAAATCATGTCCTTTGCAGCAACATGGATGCAACTGGAGACCATCATTCGAAGTGAATTATCACAGAGACTAAAAACTGAATTTTGCATGCTTTTATTCATAAGCGGGCCCTAAACATTGGGCACACGGGCACAAAGGTGGGAACAACTGATGCTGGGCTCTACTAATGAGGGGAGGAAGGAGGGGAGATCAAGGACACACAACCACCCACTGGGTACCATCTCCACTACCAGGGGGAGATGGTACCCAAACCTCATCTGCACACAACTTGCTTATGTAGCAAATCCTCACAAGTACCACTCCCTGTCTCTAAAATACATAACATAAAAAAAGAAATTAAGAGGCTGATCCTACAATTCATAAGGAAATGGAAGGGACCCAGAACAGTGAAAACAATCTAAAGAACAACAAGGTTGGAGGAATCACATGTCCTAATTTCAAAACTTACTACACAGCTATAGTCATCAAGATGGTGTGTAACCAGCATAAGGGTAGACATATAGCTTAACTGAATAGCACTGAGAGTCCACATATGAACTCAAACATTTATAGCCGATTGATTTTCAGCAAGGGTTCCAAGATCATTTAATGGAGGAAAGAATGGTCTTTCCAACAAAGGGTGCTGCAACTATCAAATATCTATATGCAAAATATCTATATGCAAAAGAATGAAACTGGCTGGGTACAGTGGCTCATGCCTGTAATCCCAGCACTTTGGGAGGCGGAGGCGAGAGGACTGCCTGAGCCCAGGGGTTCGAGACAAACCTGGGCAACTTGTGAGACCTCATCTCTACAATAAATAAAGAAAAATTAGCTGGGTGTGTTGGCACATGCCTGTAGTTCCAGCTACTCGGAAGGCTGAGGCAGAAGGATCACCTGAGCCCAGCAGGTCGAGGCTGCGGTGGCTGTGAGTGGTGTTGTGCCACTGTATTCCAGCCTGGGTGACAGAGTGAGACGTTGACTCAAAAAAAAAAAAAAAAAAAAAAGAATGAAGCTGGACCCCTACCTCACACTGTATGCAAAAATAAACTCAAAGACCTAAATGATCAAAGATGCAGTAATTCCATTCCTAGCTATATATACAAGAAAACTGAAAACAAATGTTCACACAAAAAGGAATACACAAACGTTTATAGACGCACAGTAGCCAAAAAGTGAAAACCATCCAAGTCTCTACCAATTGGTGAATGGATAAACAAAATGTGCATATCCATAAAAAGAAATACTATTCAGCCATTAAAAGAAATGAAGCACTAATGATTGCTACAGTGTGGATGAATCTTGAAAACATGTTAAATGAAAGAAGCCAGACACGACTCATTTCCGTTTCTATATGCATAATTCAATTTATATAAAATGTTCAGGGTTAGGTGTGGTGGCTCACATCTGCCATCCTAGCACTTTAGGAGGCTGAGGGAGGAGAACCTCTTGAGCCCAAGAGTTCAAGACCAGCCTGAGCAATATAGTGAGACCTCTTCTCTAAAAAAATCAAAAAAGTTAGCTGGGCATGAGGGCATGTGCCTGTAGTCCCCACTACTCAGGAGGCTGAGACAGGAGTATTGCCTGAGCCCAGAGGTTGATCAAGGCTGCAGTGAGCTGTGATCATGCCACTTCACTCCAGCCTGGGCAACAGAGTGAGACCTTACCTAAAAAAAAAAAAAAAAAAAAAGAAAAGAAAAAGAGAAAGTTCAGAATAGGCAAATCCATAGAGACAGAAAGTAGATTAGTAGTTGCATGGGGCTGGGAAGAGGTGGGGAAGGGAGAGTGACTGTTTTTTTGTTTTTGTTTTTGTTTTTTTGAGTCAGAGTCTCAGTCTGTTGCCCAGGCTGGGGTGCAATGGCATGCTTACAGCCACTATAGCCTCGACCTGCTGGGCTCAGGTGATCCTTCCACTTTAGCCTTCCAAGTAGCTGGAACTACAGGTGTGTGCCACCACACACGGGTAATTTTTTGGCTTTTTGTAGAGAAGAGGTCTTGCCAAGTTGCCCAGGCTGGTCTTGAACCCATGGGCTCAAGCAATCCTCTCATCTCTGTCTCCCAAAGTGCTGGAAAAAAATGTTCACACACAAACGTATACACAAATGTTCATAGAAACATAGTAGCCAAAAAGTGGAAACCATTCAAATCTCCACCAGTTGATGAATGGATAAACAAAATGTGTATATCCACACAACACAGGCATGGGCCACCATGCCCAGCTAAGAGTGACTGTTGGCCGGGCTCGGTGGCTCAGCCTGTCATCCCGCGCCTTCGGGAGGCTGAGGTGAGTGGACTGCCTGAGCCCGCGGGCTCGAGACCCGCCTGGGCAGCGAGACCTCATCTCTACAGTAAATCAAAAAATCAGCCGGGCGTGGTAGCACACC
>NW_007249139.1:342420-348815 GCF_000164805.1 Carlito syrichta
GCCACTGCACTCCAGTCTGGGCGACAGGGTGAGACTCCAACTCAAAAAAAAAAAAAGAGTGACTGTTGATGGGCAGTTGGTTTCTTTTTGGAGTGATGAGAATGTTTTAGAATTAGACAGTGATGATGGTTGCACAATCTAGTGAATATACTAGCACCCACGGAGTTGCATATTTTCAATGGATAAATTTTGTTAGCAAATTACAGTAATAAAAAAATAAAAGATTTTGCTGACGAGCTTATAACACAGGGGTCCCCAACCCCTGGGCCACACGGACTGGTACTCAGTCGCAGAGCAGGAGGTTAGTGGTGGGCGAGTGAAATCTCATCTGTATTTACAGCCGCTCCCCATCACTCGCATTGCTTCTTGAGCTCCGCCTTCTGTCAGATCAGCGGTGGCGTTAGAGTCCCGTAGGAGTGTAAACCCTATTGTGAATTGTGCGTGCAAGAGGTCTATGAGAATCCTTATGAGAATCTAATACCTGATGATCTGAGGTGGAGCTGAGGTGGTTGATGCTAGCGCTGAGGAGCGGCTGCAAATACATTAACATCAGCAGTGAGGTTTAACTGCACAGAGACCGTAATAAATCAACTGCTTGCAGATTCGTATCAAACTAATAATTTCATAATTATTATATATTACAATGTAACAATAATAGAAGTAAAGTGCACAATAAATGTAATGCGCTTGAATCATCCTGAAACCATTCCCACCATTCCCCCACGCCCCGGTCCATGGAAAAATTGTCTTCCACAAAACCAGTCCCTGATGTCAAAAAGGTTGTGGATTGATGCTGTAGCACTATAAAGCACATTCCAGGTGATTAATACATATTAGTTCTTTCCCCTTTCTGTCCTTTCATTATCTCACCTTTTAGATCACTCATTCTCCTAACCAGTAGCAGTTGCTGTGCTCCAGCTGTCCACCAGCAGTTTTAGGGGGTGTCACTGGGGGCACAGTGGTGAGTGAAGTCTAAGCTAAAGTTTATTGTCTGGTAAGGAAGACAGTCATGCAATATAGATTTACGAGCTGATAAATAGTGTGAACAAAAAAGCATACACTTCCTTGAGAGTAAGAGGAATCTGATCTAGTTTAGAGATGGAGTAGTGAGCAGGGAATTATTCTAAAAACAAGGCTGGTTATAAACACATACTGTTCTCTCCATTACAGAGGAAGTCTGAAGCAGCAACGGAAGGGTCGGTGAGTAATTCTATTGGAGAGTGGTCTGCATACCTTTAGAGGAACTGGGCAATCTGCTTCCTTTTTGAATCCTCAGTAAGGTAGAGCGACTCAAGGGGCTGGGCTGCAGAGCTGCATGCTGCCTGGGGAGGTAGAGGCAAGGTTCCACAGGGGCGAGAGCTGAGACCATCACTGGGGAGAGGGGCAAGCAAGAAGCCTTTAGTTTTAGTAGCATCTTGAGAAGGGGAAAAAGAACAGGGAGAAAGGAAATACTTTAAAACAGGCTTCATACATTCATCTCTTGAGGGGCCTGGTACACAAGAACAGACTGTTTTTAGAAGTCATTATTGTAATTTGGACCTTTATTTTCAGAAAGAATTTTAAGTGATTTGTAAGAAACATAACAAAAAACCTAATAAAATAGAAAATAAAAGTCACAGGCCGGGAGAAAAACAAATACTAAAGAAAGCTAGTCTGATGATGTTACTGTACTATTAAATTTAGCTCTATGCTTCCCAATAGCTGAGGCAAAAAAGAAAAATAGGAAGCTAACCAGTTTTGTTTTGTTTTGTACCAAAGTCTCACTCTGTTGCCCAGGCTGGAGTGCAGTGGTACACTCATGGCCACCGCAGCCTCGACCTGCTGGGCTTAGGCGATCCTTCCGCCTCAGCCTTCCAAGTAGCTGGAAATACAGGCATGCGCCATCACGCTTGGCTAATTTTTCTTGATTTATTGTAGAGATGAAGTCTCACCAAGTTACTCAGGCGGGTCTTGAACCCCTGGGCTCAGGCAATCCTCTCACCTCAGCCTCCCAAAGTGCTGGGATTATAGGCATGAGCCACCATGCCCAGTCAGCTAACCGGTTTTAATGTCCAGTTCAAAAAGAAGCACAACACATTAATTTTGATTGTCTTTTACATTTCCAAATGTAGTTTAATGAGAACATTAAGAAATGAACTAAAAAAAGAAAAGCCCCACGATAGTGTCACCTAACCACTGCCATTTATTGAGGACCAAGCACTTTGTGTGGGTA
The DNA here is from genome assembly GCF_000164805.1 of Carlito syrichta. Classification (NCBI taxonomy): domain Eukaryota; kingdom Metazoa; phylum Chordata; class Mammalia; order Primates; family Tarsiidae; genus Carlito; species Carlito syrichta. Next base: position 344,633 of record NW_007249139.1, read on the forward strand.
GGAGGGTTTATCTCTTTAAACTACAAAGTATCTTTCAATTCTTCACCACATATTTTTTGAATTATTATAAATTAACTTGTTACCTCCCCCCCTCACTTAGTAGAGCATGATTCTCAAACTTTAATGTGAATATGATCACTTGGGGTTCTTGTGTAAAATGCAGATTCTGGCCTGGCGTGGTGGCTCATGCCTGTAATCCCAGCACTTAGAGAAGCAGACAAGGGAGGACTGCTTGAGCCCAGGAGTTCAAGACCTGAGACTAGCTGAGCTTGAGTCCAGGCGGTTGAAGCTATAATGAGCTGTGATCATGCCACTGCACCCCAGCTTAGGTAACAGAGTGAGACCCTGATGAAAACATAAAAATAAAAAATAAAATGTAGATTTTTGATTCCATGGGTGGAGTGAGAAACGGACCACACACCCTGCACTTTCTAACCAGCTCCTGGGTGATGTTGTCAAAGAAGGATCACATGTTAAATAGCAAAGTATTAGAGCTTAACCTTTTTTCTCATGTTTTTGCAATGTTCATTATTAAAGTTTTTCAAGGTCACAAATTCCACAGCACTGGTATACTGCAAATTTTTTTTTTGAGTTGGAGTCTCACTCTGTCTCACTCAGTGGCACACTCATGATCACCCCAGCGTCGACCTGATGGGCTGTGGCGATCCTTTTTACCTTAGCCTTCGGGTGCACACTATCACGCCTGGCTAATTTTTTATTTATTGTAGAGATGAGGTCTTGCCAAGTTGCCCAGGCTGGTCTTGAACCCGTGGGCTCAGGCAGTCCACTTGCCTTGGGCTCCCAAAGTGCTGGGACCACAGGCTGAGCCACTGAGCCTGGACTACTGCAATTTTAAAAACCAGACCTTGGTTATTAGATATTTAAGGTTGCTATCATAGATAATAAAACTTTTTGCTTCTGTTGATAAGTTCTCAAGAGGAATTAGTGAATCAAAGGGCAACTATACCTCTGTCTGCCATTTTTTTCCCCCACTACGTTTTAAAAGACTACATTTTTACTTGATGAACAGTCAAAGCAATCTTACATATGTACGAGGAAATTTGCATGTCTGGGTAGACATGATTGAAGTCAAAACTTGAGCATACATGGGGAAGTGGTTTTTAAAATGTCAAATATTATAATCTTACTATCTTTTGTTGTTTTGTTTTCTTATCCCACAGGTCATTTATTTCCCAATGAAAAATTAGGGAATCTAATTCTTCAGAGAGAAGAGCTTGTTCTGAGCTTCCGTGTCCCTGGCCACTAGAGGCCTGCAGTCTTTAATTTTAGGACTAAAACCAGCCAGTCTACTGAGATGAGACCTCTTACTGGATACTCCTTCAGGTGAAGCCGAACCATGGTGACCCACATTGAAGATATTCAGAGGTTGGGTGGTGTGGGGAGTGCTTGTTCTTTGGGGACACACATGTTCTTCTCAGCCCCTCACACCAGCAGATCACTCAACCCTCCAGAGGCCCCTCTTCTGTAAGATCAGAGGGTTAGATAAGTCCATCCCTGGAGGCCTCTCCTCCCAGGCCTCTCATAGCTCACACACAGAGTCGCCCAAACAGCTCTAAATGGGCTACTGAAGAAAAGGTGGTCAGAAGCCTGCTGGGTCACTCTAGGTTTAGGGGATCCTTTGCTTCTGTCTTCTCACCTTTGGGTTTTTTTTTTTAATTACTGCTCAGAAGCGGTTAAGGAATGGAGAGGCCATCAGAACCTGAATCCTTTGACATCCACCAGGAAGTTTTATAAAGATGATAGAGTGATTAGTCTCTTGAGACTAATTTGACATTTTTCCTCCTGGGAACCAAATATCACATTTCCTTATAGTGCCCTCACTGACTAAAGCAGAACTGGCAGATATTTGTTACTTATGTTCGAGTACGTACTTTGTTATAGGAATACATGCTTCTTGCCAAAGACTTTGGATTTGGCATAGTCATCCCTCAGTATTCTTGTGGGATTGGTTCCACGAACCCTGTGAATAACAAAATCCATGGATGTCCCTTTCTGATTTAAAATGGTGTATTTGCACATAACCGATGTATATCCTTCTGTATTCTTTATCTCGAGATTACTTATAATACCTAATACAATGTAAATGTCATGTAAGTAGTTGTTCCACTTTAAAAAATTTTATGATTGTGCTACTTTTCATTGCTTTTTCTTTAATCTTGTCCATCTGTGGCTGGTTGAAGCTGTAGATTCAGAGGACAAGCTGTACTAAATGGTGCATCTTCAGGTGGCCTCCTGAGGAAACTCAGCTTAGTTAATACTAAGTTGAGTTAATACTTAGTTAATACTACTAGCTCACTGCAGCAAAAGCCAAAACAAAGATAGGTTCTCCAGGTTATTTTCTGCCTGGGGGATGGTGCATGGAAACAAGTTTGCAAAAACCTGGAACCAACTACGCTGCCCATCAAAAATAGACTGGATTAAAAAAAAAATGTGGTACCTATACATGATGGAATATTATGCAGCCATAAAGGAAAAAATTATGAACTTCACAGTAATTTGGATGGCTTTAGAGTCCATCATATTCAGTGATCTATCACAGAAACAAGGAACGGAGGACCACATGTTCTCAATCATAAACGGACCCTGAACAATTATCATAGTACTATAAGAAAGGGATTGGCAGTAGTGGAAAACTGTGGGGGCGAGGAGTACACTTAATAAGGGTCCCTGATCTCATACCAGGTGAAGAGGGGATCAAAGTAAGGTTCAAACTTTACCTGTGCAATGACCATTTATATATCTAATCCTGAATTGTACTGCACATCCTTAAAATAAAAAACAAAAACCCAAGGTTTTGTTGATGATCTGCAGTGAATGGTCCTAGCGAACGGGTGTTTTTTCTGGTCTCTGTCCACTTGCAGTTACTCAGCAAAGAAAATACCTGGGCACACTTCTCTCACAGGCAGAGAGGGATGAACACTAAGCAGATGAGTCTTGTTGCTTGATCTCTGTGGCTGTCATGTGTATGTTTGGCCAGTGCACCCTGACAGTCAGTGCACTCTTTCCTCTTCAGTTCAGATAGGCAAGGAATGATCTCCCAGCGTCGTCACAGTTGAAGAGTTGGTGTGGGAACTTTTGTAATGGCATTTGACCTTGTCACTCTGTTTGCAGCAGCTGGTTTACAAAAAGTATCACATTCATATTTCCTCTTGCTGATAAAAATTACTAAATCTAGATGGGTGTGGTGGCACATGCCTTTGGGATGCCAGGGCAGGAGGACTGCTTGAGCCCAGCCTGGGCTCATCTACACACACACACACACACACACACACGTTAGCTGGGAGTGGTGACGCGTGCCTAGCTTTTCGGGCGGCTGAGGTGGAAGGATGGCGTGAGTTCAGGAGGTGGAAGCTGTGGTGAGCCGTGATTGGGTCACTGCATTCCAGTCCGGGTGACAAAGTGAGACCTTTACTCAAAAAATATATATATACATGGAGCATCAAAATAATGTATACACACTTTAGGTGTGTCATTTGCTCAAAAGATGGTGTTAATCTAATAAATGCTAGTGGTACCACACAATAGGCAGGACTAAGAAAATCACAGCAACATGGTTGAGCGAACATCATGATACACATTGCTACCGTAATTCAACTTTGAAAGTACATACATTACTTTAAATGTGTACACTTTTTTCCTGGCACTTTTGCACATTGAATCCATAGTCAGTTACCTACTTTATGCAAGCTTGATGAATGACAGAATTTGACAAATTCTGTAGCTTAGTGACTTTTCTAACTTTATTTCTCATAATCTACTTTTTAGAGAGGCACAAGAAGAGTTTCCAAAAGTTACTCTATCCTCAAAGTATTTCTCACTGAAGTGCCAACCTAAGTGGTCCACAGAAGCTATGGGGGGTGGAGAGGAGGGGGCTTGAAGTGCACCTGCCTTGTTCCGGCTAGAATAGTGAGTTTCCCCAAAGCAGGAGTCAATATTCACTAATGACCTGTGCTGGGGAAGGACCTGCAAATCTGATGAGTCAAATGACCCATTTCATCTTTTGCTTTATCTTCAAAGCAACTCAAGATTTCAACCTAATAACAGTAATGATTTTGGTTCAGATATCTAGTTGTTTTTCAGCTCTTTTCTTTTTTGTTTTTTTAGTCGGAGTCTCACTCTGTCGCCCAGACTGGAGTGCGGTGGCCGCTCCCGGCCACCGCAG
>NW_007249139.1:348835-383112 GCF_000164805.1 Carlito syrichta
TCGGCCTCCCAAAGCGCAGGATTACAGGCTGAGCCACCAAGCCCAGCCTGTTTTTCAGCTTTTTTCAAGTGCCTTTACTTTTAAATTCTTTGAAAGTACCTGGAAATCAAAAACGAACCCAGAATTATCTTTTGAAGGGTGGGCCCCTTGTAGTACGGGCATCCCCCCACTAGGTAAGTGTTCTGGGAACCCATCAGCATCAGTGTACCAGCTAGTTGTTGTGAGAGGCTGTGTTCGGCTTCAGTTTTTTTGGAGATTCTTTGAACGTGTTTGCCCATTTCATGATGGGTGATTTCCATGAACAACCTGCCCACACAGTGCTGAGTGATCTGCAGTTTTTGACCCGAAATGACATGACTTCCATGCCCCACCCTCTCTATTCACCCATCTCACCAGCAGCAACTTGTTTCCCTGTATGAAAAAAGTTCTGAAAGGGAAATATCTTGCTAATGTAGAAGAGGTGAAACAAGCAAACAAAAAAAGGCAGAAGCAGTAAAAGTCATCAAAATGGACAAGTCTTGTACTTTGAAGATGGATGAAATTTAAACATGTAAGAACACATAACTTTTTATAGTTTTTCCTGAACCCCCCATCCCTCCCGCATATATATGATAAAAACCGATACAATCAGCACTTCTCTTACCGTGTCACCTTATTCTTTGCTCCCCTCTAGCTTGTCTCGGCTGTGGTGCTCAAGCTTCACAATGACTAGTCCCCAGAAATATGAACTTGAAGGATATCCTGAATGCTCATTACCTTACAACCCTGTATTCATTACCTATTGCTGGATAACAAATTACTCCAGAATGCAGTGGCTTAAAACAACATATATATGTTTCCATGGATGAGGAATCCCAGCAAGGCCTAGCTAAGTGTCTTTGCCTGAAGGCTTTTCACAGGTTGCAGTTGTGCTGGACCACTTCCAAGCTCAGTGGTTGTTTGCAGGAGTGTTTCACAGGTCTGGGACTGAGGGTTTCAGTCCTTTGCTGGCTGCTAGTCTATTCATAGGGCTAGTTACAGGGCAGCTTGCTTACCCAGGACCAGGGTTCCCAAAGAGAGCAAAACAGAGCAAGAGAGGGCACACAGACAGAAGACACAGCCTTTGTAACTGTCTCAGAAGTGCCCTCCCATCATTTCTTTCCTATTCTGTTAGAAGTCAATGTCCTAGGTCAGGCACAGTGGCTCACGACTGTAATCCCAGTACAGCAACTTGTTTCTCCTAGTGGAGGCCGAGGTGGGAGGATCACTTGAGCTCAGCAGTTTGAGACTACCCTTAGCAACAAAGTGAGACTTCGTCTCTACAAAAAAGTCAAAAAATTAGCTGGGCATGGTGGCACATGCCTGTAGTCCTGTTTACTTGGGAGCCTGAGGCAGGCAAGGAGAATCATTTGAGCCCAGGAGTTGGAGGCTGCAGTGAGCTATGATCATGCCATTGCACTACAGTCTGGGTGACAGAGTGAGAGATTGACTCAAAAAACAAAAAAGAAAATGGCCGGGTACAGTGACTCATGCCTGTAATCTCAGCACTTTGGGAGGCTGAGGCAGGACTGCTTGAGGCCAGGAGCTTGAGACCAGCCTAGGAAACATAGTGAAACCTCATCTCTACAAAAAATTAGCTGGGCATGGTAGCGTGCACTTACAGTCCCAGCTACTTGTAAGGCTGATATAGAATTGCCTGAGCCCACCCAGGTCAAGGCTGTGGTAGCTGTAATTGTGCCACTGCGCTCCAGCTTGGGCAACAGAGGTTGGATTTTTAAGACACCCCCCCCAAGGCATCTTCAGTTCACCTGCCCCCCACCCTCACTGGCCCAGGTCCCAAACATGGCGATAAAAAGGCCACACAGAGGCCAGACGCGGTGGCTCATGCCTGTAATCCCAGCACTCTGGGAGGCAGAGGCGAGAGGACTGCCTGAGACCAGGGGTTCAAAAACAGCCTGAGCAACTTGGTGAGACCTCAACTCTACAATAAATCAGATAATTAGCTGGGGTGGTGGGATGCTTGTAGTTCCAGCTACCTGGGAGGCTGAGGCAGGAGGATCTCCTGAACCCAGCAGGTTGAAACTGTGGTAGCTGCCTCACAGAGTGAGATCCCAGCTTAAAGTCAGAGTCCAGCCTACACCAAGGCAAATGGATGGAACGCCAGGAGGTGAGAATCACCTTAAAGGCTGTTTTAAAAAGTTGTTAGCCGGGCTCGGTGGCTCAGCCTGTAATCCCGCGCCTTTGGGAGGCTGAGGTGAGTGGATTGCCTGAGCCCGCGGGTTCAAGACCCGCCTGGGCAGCGAGACCTCATCTCTACAATAAATAAAAAAATCAGTCGGGAGTGGTAGCGCATGCCTGTAATTCCGGCTACTTGGAAGGCTAAGGTGGAAGGATCGCCGGAGCCCAGCAGGCGAGGCTGCGGTGGCCGGGAGCGGCCACTGCACTCCAGTCTGGGCGACAGAGTGAGACTCCAACTCAAAAAAAAAAAAAAAAAAAAAGTTGTTATTCATACTACTTTTTCTGCTGAAGAGGGCATTTATCACAATACTTTATTGAAAGATTAGATTCTGGTAGTTTCGATGGATATGTTTGTCTTGTAATAAATTAAGTTGATGAAAATGAAAACAGGGCTCCAGTTCTGAAAATCTATCCCACTTTTTTTTTTGAGTTGGAGTCTTACTCTGTCACCCAGGCTGGAGTGCAGTGGCATGCTCATGGTCACTGTAACCTCAACCTGCTGGGCTCAGGTGATCCTTCCTACAGGCATGCGCCACCATGCCTGGCTGGGTGGCTTGTTTATGCTTATTTATTTATTTATTTATTTTAGAGATGAGGTCTCCCCAAGTTGCTCAGGCTGGTCTTGGCCTCCCAAAGTGCTGGGATTACAGGCTTGAGCCACCGCATCCAGCCCTTTCGTGTTCTATCCTCAGAGGGCTTACAGTAAGGTTTACTACATTTATTTCCAACATCAACCACACTCTCTCCTCTATACTTAGTGAGTCCAAAGCAACCAATGTCATCTTAATGGCAGAGGTATTAAGAATACAGCTCAAACTGCAGCCACTTCTGTTCACAGTCCAGATCTGCCATCTTGGAGGGCAAGGCTTGACATGTATTAAAATGGGCAAAACCTAGATCTAATTAAGGACAAAAGGGAGAGGTTAGTATAAAAAGTAAACTTGGGAGATACAATCAACTGGAAGGATATAACATCAAATTGGACCTCTGTGTTAGAAACCCTCCTTCTTTTACAAGGAATGGTGGTACAGTCAACAAAGAGAACTAGGTTCTAAGGTAAACTTGCTTAATTCCCTGGTCAAAATTCTAAATGCTTAACATGACCTTAAAATTTCTGGCTTTTTAACTGGGATATTTACCTGGTATTACTTGGTGTGGATTTTTTTGCAAGAATTTAAATGCATATCATGCATGTGGTTTTCTAAAACTCCAAATGTTATTTATTTGAATCTATCTGCCCAAACTTCCATCTCCCATATATTATTTTTTAAGCCAGAAGCAAAACTACAAACCCCACAAATTGTCAAGTGTTCAATTTGGATAGTTTCATTGCATATTTAAGCTGGGACCACGGGCACACATCACCATACTCTGCTAATTTTTTTTATTTCTTGTAGACGAAGTCTCACTGCGTTCTGTTGTCTAGGCTGGTCTCAAATTCCTGGGTTCAAGCAATTCTCCCCCCCCCAGCCTCCCAAAGTGCTGGGATTACAGGCATGAGCCACTGCACCCAGTTGGCCTCAAGGTTTAGTCATCTTTCTATATTAATATTCTGAATTTCCATATTCATATTTTGAAGATTTTGTAAAGGAGTTTTAAGTTACCAATACTTTGCGGACTCCCAAGGCACTGACTACTCAAGCTCCTCTGGTGTCAGCCCTTATTTCAAAGCAAACATAAGTACAGATTCTACTATTAGTAACTCACCAATTTTCTGTGATACAATAGTCTAAGAACAAAGCAGTTTCTTCATAGGGCTAAACTGGAAGACTATAGGTTTCAGAATAAAAGAACAAGCAGTAATAAACTCCATTTATAACCCAGGCCTGCTCTGGAGCAGCTAAATGGTTTCCCTGTGGACACTCAGGGTCCAGCAACTAATAATTAAAGGTGGGGCTTGTAACTCAACCTGTTTGTTGGTTCTTTTGAGGTAACTTCAAGCTCTCCAACAACAGCTTTAAATCTTCCCAAAATGTTGGGAGTTATAAGTCTACACACTTAACACAAGGCAGGGCCTGTCTCAGTTGGCCAGCCTAGTAAATTACTGGTTTAATGAATCCAACGGATTACATTTGGTCAACACTATAAAAACAATATATATATTTAAAGTATTGCACACCTGAAACAAATTCACCAGAAGTTTATGTAGTTCAGGTGTAGATGGGAAAGACTTTATATGAATAACACTTAAAAGTACCATAGAAGCAAATTTTTAAAACTGGACAAATATATTAAGCAACAATGACAAACACTCATTACCTGTAATATATAACAAGTCTTGACCAAGTCATCAAACAGGGAAGCACTCTAAAAGACAGCTGGGTGAGGCAAATAACCAAAAAATGCAAACGGCCAATAAAATCCATGAAACAAGTTTATGGCTTCACTAATAATTAAATATGCAAATTAAAAGATACTCCCTGTTTTTGGACAAACTAGCTATCAGGAATGAGTGAGATTACAACAGGCAACATTCAAACACCTGGTACACAGAAAAACTGTTCAATAATTTTCTAGATGTTAGGCAATATGTGCTTACTCTCAGGCCTGGACATTCCAACAAATTATCCTAAGAAATGAATCAGACAAGTGTTTGCAAAACTGTGTATAATGCATCATGTCATTGTCTTAGCAAGAGCTTACATTCCCAAGTCTTCTGCATTTTGCACATACTGCATTTGCAATTTGGGAGGGGGGGGGTCCCAAACAAATGTTCTGGAAAAATGCTACTGAATGCAGGGAATAACGATTTTCTAAAACGTGCTTTGCTATTTCTACCTCATTCCCAATTTTCTTTTCTTCTTTTTTTTTTTGGGTCAGTCTCACTCTCGGCCAGGCTGGAGTGCAGTGGTACACTCATGGCCACCATAGCCTCGACCTGCTGGGCTTGGGTGATCCTTCTGCCTCAGACTTCCAAGTAGCTGGAACCACAGGCATGAGCCACCACGCCTCACTAATTTTTTGATTTATTGTAGAGACAAGGTCTCAACATGTTGCCCAGGCTGGTCTTGAACCCGTGGGCTCTGGCAATCCTCTTGCCTCTGCCTCCCACAGTGTTGGGATTATAGCCGTGAGCCACTGCACCTGGCCCTCACTCCCAATTAAAAGCCAGAAGCAAAACTACAAACCCCACAAAATGTCAAGTGTTCAATTTGGATAGTTTCATTGCATATTTAAGTTCAAAAAGCATACTCAACCAATCCTTTCTTACAACTGCCTGGAGCAGACCAACTTAGACAACAAATGAACAGAAATCTTCTGAAAACATGTAGGTTATTAAATAATTTGTTTATTGTACTGCATTTACAAAGAAAACAGACAATGCACTCAGTAGAAAGAATAAAAATGTATTCAGGGTTTTATGTTTAACTGACAGCAAATAGAAATCCTTTAGTGAGATCATGGTAATTTGACAGTATGATAATTAAGCTCAATAAAGCTACGTGGGGTACTTGGAAGACCAAGTTCTACAGCTGCCTCTTTCCACATCTTCTAATTCATCTGGCTCCTTAAGTGGTAGGGGGAAAAGCCCTTATTTGGGTGGTAAATGATTCCAAGATGAAATTACAGCTTCTATTAAAATTTCCTGTCAATTGTTAAAATAGGGTCTTTTGTGTTTGTGTGTGTTTGTTATTTCACCTTTTTATTATCACCAGAATTCCTGTTACTCCACAATTGTGATTTTACAATGTAGAAGATAATTCAGTTCTAGTCTATTGCTTCAGATGTAAATACAGCTGAAAACCCAAAGTGGATTAGAGTTGCTGAAGGATTTCCCTGCCGTTGTTTAATACAATCTATTCTGTTTATTTTTGACAGGTGCATAGACAGCCTGACTTAAAACTCTTTCTACAGGAACATGACTGATTTCAGAAGTACCAATCAAGGATCCAATGAATGGCTGGTCAGTTACTCAGAGTAACATGTTTATGAGTTAAAAGGATTGCATAATGGCAACACTTTTCATTTGTCACTGTGGGTGGATAAATGACATAAACTGGATTCCAATCTCCCATATAGAAAGGTAGCTACCCAACAGTCTCATTGGTAGATTGCTAGCAGAGCAAGTTGCACCTCCTTGGTTGTCTATAAATTAAGAGTTCTGTAGCCGCTCCCAGAAAATGCTGCAATCCCCAAGGGCCACTTGGTCCATACTGAACAAACGGCTATGATCCCAATCCTGCCCCTCTTTTGCTTTTCAATATTACCGTAGGAATATGTAATAGCTAGGGCAAGTCTAGGAGAGGCTCATCCTAAAATAAAATTCACAAAATCTTTTCTCATTTTAAAAAAAAAAGGTCCTCAAGTACATCTCAAAATTATGGTTAAAAACTTGTATTATACAAGGAAATAGCAGCAGAGAATGGCAAATCTTAAACCAACTAACCAAAAAACAAAACAGAAAAAAACAAGACCAACAAAAAAAGTGCCATCCCACCCTTCCCCTTGGCTCTTTTATCTGGATTACGTTAAAGACTGCAAGCTGCTGAGAAAATGAGAAAAGCAAAACCAAAGAGGGAAACTGCTTCAAGGCCAGAATTTTGGATAAGGTAAAGAAAAAGTTGTAAATAAAAGTAGGGGACTGTTTGGAAAAGAATCAGAACCCTAGGGCATATTCTTCTTAAACAGGAAAGTTCTAAAACCAGATGTCCTTCTGAGTCACCCTGATCTTTAGTTATGGGGCAATAAACTCAAGTGCAATGAGTAAAGTGCCAGCCAGGGATTAAACAAATAAAAAATTAAACAAAATAGCCAATGAAAATAACTCTGGTCTTAGGGGAAAGGAAGACATGGGAAAAGAACACCTGAAGTTCTTAAGAAATTACTATTCAATGGTTCCACTTTTGTTTACATTAAATATCAGACTCAAGATTCAAGGATCTTAGAGTTATGAAAAGATAAAAGGAATATGAGAGTAGTTTGAACGGTGATAAAATGGTATCCAAATTTGCTGTTTATTCAGCTCACTAAAAAAAGTAGTTTAAGAGTCGCAGGAAAAAATGTGAACATGGAGAACAGAAACCATCCAGGAAAATGATACAGCCCAGATATATCAAGTTTAATGTCTCTGTTGTACACAGAATTAATACCCTTTCCCCTCCTCATCCTTATGCTGGCAATAGGATATGCACTAGAAAATTGACTCTTAGAGTCAGTGAATAAAAAGGATGGGTTCATACCTCTTCATAGCTCTTTTTAAAAAGGATGCTTATAATTTTAAAGGATGTCCTAATGGAAAGGCAGGGGTATGGGCAAGAGGCTGTTTCATATTTTAGTCCATTAGTCTTTGGCAGAGCCCAACCAAGGCCAAATTCACCTAGGATGCCCAATGGCTGTGGGGATCTCCACAAGGTCAAGTAAGCAAACCCAAATGAACATGTTGGACTGAAAAAAAAAAAAAAATCTAGAAACCCTTGGAGGAAGAGCTTCACCCTGAAAAGGGAAGAGAAAAATGGTTGGAGGGAGGGGCGAAGGGTCAGTGTGATCTCTGCTGCGGAGCTGGGCAGGGGCTTAGGAGTTGAGCCAAGGGTGCCGGAGACACTCAGCAGCAGTGGCTCTCTTCTCTGGGATCAGCTCCAACATGGGCAGTAAGAAATCCGTGAAGCCAGCTGCCTCTTCCTGAGACCACTCATACTTCTCCACTAGAACCTCAAAAAGGCCCCAAGGTTTCAGCTTCGTGATGTGTTTAAGGTCACCTGTGGTGAAGACAGTACAAAAAAACAAAAAACAAAACCACTGACCAAAAGTGACAAGCGACAAGATCTTCTAAGGAAATCCAGAAATTAATCCAGGTAGTTTATCAGGAATCAAATTTTGCAATCAGAATCTAATCCTCCATTCACAAAGCACTTTTTAAATGATGTATTTCTCAAAAAGTGCCTTTATTTTTCATAAGCCTCCAAAAACTTAAGGCAATTTGTTTTCTCCCCTATTGGATTTTTTTTTTGTCCCAATCAAACTGGGTATGCCAGTCAGGAACTAGGTATTCACTAAAATAAATATTAAGTGCCTGAATCCTCAAATCGTCTTCCATGGTGTGCCAAGACAGTTTAGCATCACATACTGAGAATATTTTTTGCTTGTACTCTTTATTTTTGCTCAATAGTCCAGTAAATGTTGCTTCACAGGGAGAGAGTAATTTAAAAATAAAGAGATAACATCGTGTCAAACATGTATAAAAGCAACAAAACTAAAAAAATCAAAACCTACATAGCGGCATCATATCCCATAGTATTCTGGAGTGTCAATCTAATTGCTTCTTAAGAAGTAATGATTTTTTAAAGATAGTCAATTATTAATGACTTATTAAGGCAATCATTGCTTAAAATCTTTTTCATCTATGACACTAATTTGAAGTCTCTTTTGTGGACAGTGAGTACATAATTTTTGGGGGCACTTTTGTAGAGGTCGCAAGAAAAAAAACTATAGCACAATGGGGAAAAAAATGACTAGAAGTTTGCTAGAGCCATCTAAGTCAGGTTTTCACATTTCAGTTTTTGGAATGCATACGAAACATTACACCAAGTCAAACATTTGAAGTCATAGTTTTGTTTCTTTTGTTAATAAGTAATAACAAGCTTATGAAACTAAAAAGTGTAAAATTGGTTTGTATGATGGATGTGTTTGGAGTGACCGTGTTAGGTGTTGCTGGGATGTAAGAATCTTAAATTAAAACTACTTGCCCTTTGGTAGTTCTTAGATTAAATGACAGCAAAAATGTGCTTATTTTCCAGAAGTGCTATAACAGAAGTAACTGACCAACTATGTATCAAGTACTATAAACATATTAACAAATTTAATATGACGTATATATTACTATCATCCCCATTTGGAAATCAGCAAATTGAGGCATTGTGAAATTATGTCAAAGGTCACACAGTTGGTGGAGTAGACGGGATTTGACCGTCTGGCTCCAGTCTATGCTCAACATCACACTTCCACTTCTCTGCTAAGTCACAGTTCAGCATTCAAGTTAAGTTCATTCTACTGTAGGATACTGGGGATATATACTTACCTCTTCATTTTAAACATTTTTGACACCTTAATGCCTGGAAATAAACACATTCATTTTACCTTTTTTGGTGAAAAATTCCTTGGAATATTTTCCTGCCACAATGAGCTTGCGAGGCACCTTCCCCAGAAGTTCTATGATCAATGCAATGTGATCTGTATGTTTCAAACATTTCAAGAGGGGGGGAAAAATATACATAACAGGAGTAACAAATGCAGCTCCAGACAATAGCAGAAAGACTAGCATGCACACCTTTTTGTAAAGCATTTCAGGTTTGCTTTCTGTCCTAAATGTGAAGAGGAGGACTCTATCCATCTAATGGAGAGTCCACAAAATAAAAACATTAGATGCTCATTCCAGTGGGACTTTAGTGATAACTAAAAAGGATCTTGGTGTGAATGCTCTGCTTTCCTGAAGTTGTATCCTTGGGGCCTAGATGAAAACTCATGTTAACAATACTACCTCTGCGATTGAAGAAGTCCTGTGAATATTTCCCACTGAGGGCAAAGCGTCTTGGAATTCTGCCTATCAGCTCTATAATATGCGCAATGTGGTCTAAAATAGAAGGGTAAGAAGAACATGATCAAGGACAAACTGTAAGAGGTTTTTCTATGAATAGATTTTTTCAAGGACTACTGTTTGAAAATAACTATAAATAAAACCATGGATAGTCAAGGGGAGAGTGGGAAGGCCAAGAATTATTTCAGGTGGTTAGCCACCTGATGGTAGCTGGCAAGCCCCATTTTGGATTTTGGAGGCTTGTCTACAAACATCTTTACTGCTAACTTGTCCATATATCTAGGTTCAGATAGGTTCTTTAGGTAAGGTAAAAACTGTCTTAATATGCTTTAGGCATTCTAGAACTGTTATTTATTTATATTATTGCTTTGGGCTTCAAGCAGTAATAATATTACGTCATATAAAAATGTTCATGACAAAGCTTTCACATATGATTATTTGAGTTTTTACAATCACCCCGTAAAACAGCCCAAGGATTAATACCCTATTTTAAAGATAAGAAAATGGAACTTTGGAGAGACTAAATAATCTACCTGAAGTTTCAGGGCTAGTAAGAGCTAGAACTCAAATGAAATAAAAACCAGTATCTAAACATGACTTGCCAATGCCTTTAATTTTTTTTTAAAACCACTTTTTTTTTTTTTTTTAGTTGGAGTCTCACTGTCACCCAGGCTGAAGTGCAGTGTTACACTCCCAGCCACCACAGCCTTGACCTGCTGGGCTCAGACGATCCTTCTGTTTCAGCTTTCCAGGTAGCTGGAACTACAGGCACACGCCACCATGCCCGGCTAATTTTTTGATTTATAGTAGAAATGAGGTCTTGCCAGGTTGCCCAGGCTGGTCTTGAACCCACGGGCTCAGGCAATCCTCTCACCTTGGCCTCCCAAAGTGCTGGGATTATAGGTGTGAGCCATCGCGCCTGGCTTAAAACCACTTTTTTTTTTTTTTTTTCTGAGTTGGAGTCTCACTCTGTCACCAGACTGGAGTGCAGTGGCCACTTCCGGCCACCACAGCCTCGACCTGCTGGGCTCCTGCGACCCTTCTGCCTCAGCCTTCCAAGTAGCCGGAATTACAGGCATGCGCTACCATGCCCGGCTAGTTTTTGATTTATTGTAGAGATGAGGTCTCGCCAAGTTGCTCAGGCAGGTCTTGAACTCGCGGGCTCAGGCAATCCATTCACCTCAGCCTCCCAAAGGCGCGGGATTACAGGCTGAGCCACTGAGCCTGGCTAAAACCACTTAGACTCTGGTGTCTGTCTGGTAGCTTCCATGTATGCCTTTTGAGGCATGGAAGACTTAAAGTATAGCTACTTCACTTGGAAGGCTGAGGTGAAAGAAACGCCTGAGCCCAGCAGGTCAAGGATGCGGTGGTCGTGAGCATGCCACTGCACTCTAGCCTGGGTGACAGAATGAGACTCCGACTCAAAAAAAAAAAAAAAAAAGAAGCCGGGCTCGGTGGCTCAGTCTGTAATCCCGCGCCTTTGGGAGGCTGAGGTGAGTGGATTGCCTGAGCCTCAATGGCATTGGAGACTTCGTCGCTAGAGATGATCAAAGAATCAGCCGGGCGTGGTAGCACATGCCTGTAATTCCGGCTACTCGGAAGGCTGACGCGGAAGGATCGCCGGAGCCCAGCAGGTCGAGGCTGCGGTGGCCGGGAGCGGCCACTGCACTCCAGTCTGGGCGACAGAGTGAGACTCCATCTCAAAAAAAAGAAACATTGCTTAACTATCTGCAGGCCATATAGTTGAGCAACTGGTAACTGTCAGCATGACTATGGACTGTGAACAGCTCCAGGGAGGTACGTAGTCTCTTAGTTTGGAGGTGAGCCTGCAACCAGGTAGCTTTACCACCTTTTTCACTCTGCAGGTGACAGAAACTAAGAATGTAAAGAAGCTTTAAAAAATGATGGCTCCTAGCCAGAAAAAAGCTTTATAAATTACTTTAATGCTGTAATTATAGAATCATTAAGAGTAAAAAGGAATTAAAAACTTTCAATTACATATCTTAAAGCAGAAATAACATGCTAAAGACATCCATGTTATCTGAGAATTTGTAAAGGTCTCAGGTTGCATGCCTTTCTTTTCTTTTTTTTTTTTTTTGACCTGGAGTCTCACTTTGTCACCCAGGCTGGAGTGCAGTGGCACGCTCATGGCCACCCCAGCACTGACATGCTGGGCTCAGGCGATCTTCCACCTCAGTCTTACAGGTGCGCACTACCACGCCCAGCTAATTTTTTTATTTATTGTAGAGACGAGGTCTCGCCAAGTTGCCCAGGCTGTTCTTGAATCTGTGGGCTCAGGCAAGCTCCTCACTTTGGCCTCCCAAAGTGCTGGGATTACAGGTTTGAGCCGGTATGCCTTTCATTTATAAAGGAACAAGTGGTATCATTTAAAAAGGTCTTTACATTCATGACTTCATGACAATCTCTGAGCAGTTTTCACTGAATTTATGTTTTGGTAACAAGTACCTAGATGCCAAGAAATTTCTGTTGATTTATTCTGAAAAGAAGTGTCTTTACTAACAACCACCACCAAAATGAAAATACTAAGAAATAAATAAGAAGCTGGGCTCGGTGGCTCAGTCTATAATCCCGTGCCTTTGGGAGGCTGAGGTGAGTGGAATGCTTGAGTCCACAGGTTCGAGACCCGCCTGGGCAGCAAGACCTCATCTCTACAATAAATCAAAAAATCAGACAGGCGTGGTAGTACACGCTTGTAATTCTGGCTACTTGGAAGGCTGAGGTGGAAGGATCGCTGGAGCCCAGCAGGTAGAGGCTGCGGTGGCCAGGAGCGGCCACTGCACTCCAGTCTGGGTGACAAGTGAGACTCCAACTCAAAAAAAAAAAAAAAAGAAAAAAAAAGAAAAAAGAAATAAGTAAGAATACAGTTTTCATACTGTAAACTTCCAAGCAAAGTACTGGTTCTTTTACTATTTTTTCTATACCAAAGGATTCCCTTGAAATGGTAATTTTATATTTAATTTCAGCAACCTGTTTCTGGCTCATCAGTTAATAACAGGCAAAAGTATCAAGCCATATCCCAAGAGTTAGGGCTGTGGAAAGTCAAAGGAGAGGACATGATACTCAGGCTCCAGTCCAACTATGACTTGTGACAAACGATGAACACCCCAGTTAGGGGATAAGGACTTGCTTTTTTCTACTATTAC
Source organism: Carlito syrichta (assembly GCF_000164805.1). Classification (NCBI taxonomy): domain Eukaryota; kingdom Metazoa; phylum Chordata; class Mammalia; order Primates; family Tarsiidae; genus Carlito; species Carlito syrichta. The sequence continues at coordinate 361,748 of NW_007249139.1, forward strand.
AGGCCAAACTGCAGTAGTTCGTAGTAGTACCGGGGGGCTGAGGTTTGCACTAAGGACTATTACTATTGACTGGTACAGGATAGAATAAATTACAATCTAAATATCTAGGAAAGATGGTTCTCCCTTGTCTCCTTATTTGGAACTTTTCATCTATATTTCAATTTTTAGGTTTGGTAGCAGAAGATCCAAATCAAAAAAGTTCTAGCCACTATATGTGTTCTGTACCACACACTAATATTTATGGAGTGCCTAGGAAGTTAAGGGAAAAAATTAATTACCTTCCCAAACAAATATAGGAGGGCATTTCTACAACACTGTAAGCCTATAAACCCTAAACCTATAACTCAGAAAAACAGCAGAGACTAGTACTATAGTATCTCCTAAAATGGGGCTTACAGATATAAAACATGTCTAAACTATACCTGTCAACATAGGCATTAATGGGAATTAGTTAATATAGCATTTTCCACACAGTATTCATTAGGAATATTAGCCGGTCCTACTAACATTACCTATTAATATCCCAGGGGACCACATTTTGGGAAATAAAGAGCATTCTTGGTTCCACAGAGCACAAAAACTAATTTCCTGAAGACCCACGGAAAGCACAGAAAGTAAAAGACATGTTCTCCATATGGGGAGGGACATATGCTCTTAGTGATCTCTCAAAATAATCCTCATTGCCAGGCTTGGTGGTTCAGCCTGTAATCCCAGCACTTTGGGAGGCCGAGGTGAGTGGACTGCCTGAGCCCGCGGGTTTGAGACCCACCTGGGCAACTTGGTGAGACCTCGTCTCTACTATCATCAAAAATTAGCCGGGCGTGGTAGCGCACGCCAGTAGTTCCAGCTACTTGGAAGGCTGAGGCGGAAGGATCGCTGGAGCCCAGCAGGTCGAGGCTGCGGTGGCGGGGAGTGTGTCACTGTACTCCAGTCTGGGTAATAGAGTGAGACTCCAACTCAAAAAAAAAAAAAAAATCCTCACTAACCCCACAAACAAAACAAAAGCTGCCTCAGCTGCAGAAAAAAGGTAAAACACTTCTTTCTTTTTTTTCATTCAAATTATTAATTTATCTAGTCATCTGGATGCCACCATGATAAAAAAAAATAAGACACATTCAGCTGTCTGCCCTCCATAGCCTCTCAGATGGAGTAAGTGATAGATTGGCCTTTTCTCTTTGGCTATCACAAAATGCAGATCCAGTGTATTTTGTTTTAAAATGAAATTATAAATGTTAATATCACTTCAAAATAAAAAACTAGTTTTTCTTTTTGAGGCAGGGCCTCACTCAGACTGGAGTACAGTGGCACAATCATGGCTCACCGCAGCCTTAACCTCCTGGGCGCCTTCTGGACTTCTATCTCTGCCTCTGTAGGAGCTGAGACTACAGGCACACGCCAGCACACCCAGATCATTTTTTTATTTTTGTAGAGATGAGGTCTCACTATGCTGCTCAGGGTGGTCTTGAACTCCTGAGCTCAAACAATCTTCCTGCCTGGGCCTCCCAAAGTGCTGGGATCACAGGCATGTGCCACCACATTCAGCCAAAAAGAATGCTAACTGTTGCAGAACTTATATAAATAGGATATAGTCTCTGCATTTAAATAAATGTGCGTGCATATTAAATTTACTGACTTCCAGATAAAGTTGGAAGCATAACTTGGAACAACAGGTTGATAAACAGGTAAATTCAAAGTGGGTAAAAAACAAGTCACTGATATAAACAAAAAGGAATATAACTATAGAAGTTGAAGAAAAAACAGCCTGGCAAACAGAAGTTTCAGTTTAGTCAACTGTGGCCTTTAGCCTAATCCTCTGACAGAGCTCTTCAATATCTTATATTTTTTTCTGGGATTTAAAATACTTCACATACTAATAGGACTAAGCATTGATCTCCCTGCCTCAAGCAATCCTCTTGCCTGGTCCCCCAAAGTTCTGGGATGACAGAACATTAACAAACAATGTTAGCCATATGTGCAAAGTGTAACCACCACCACAGACAGCCATGGGGACTCACCTTCATCTCGTGTGTACTCTTCCCCCGAATGAGGTTCAAACAAATAGTCGCCTGTGGCTAGTTCAAAGGCCTAAGAAAAAGAAGACAGCATATAACACATAAAAGAAGACTTTTGGCAAGCTTACTGCTACCTGACTCAATATTAAGTATTTCCCCCCCACTTTTGTTATTTGACAAATAATAACATCAAAACCCAAAACCAAAGGATAACAGTATCAAATTTGAAAATAAGCAGGAACTCTATAATAGAAAATACTCTGTTTATCTTGTCTCTTTGGTCTTATGGGGAATATTTAAAAAAAAAAAGAAGAAGAGAAAAACATCTAGTTCAATACTTTCCCTACACAGATGAGAAAACAGTGGCAAAAATGGAAAAGCAAAGTCCAGCCTGGAATCCAGGGTTTCCAATGGTTACTTCTGTGCTTGTCTCACACTGATTAAAGAGCCTGTTCTAAGTCTGATTAAAGAGCCTGTTCTAAGTCAGCCAGGGTCACACTGACAGACACAAATAAAATCACTATAAAATCCAGTGTACTGAAACATCTAGACAACAGAAATAAGCTATAAAGCTACGAAGACATGAAAGACTCTTAAATTTTAAATGCCTATTACTAAGTGAGAGACGCCAACCTAAAAAGGCTATATACTGTATGATTCCAACTACATGACATTATAGAGACAGTAAAAATATCAGTAGTTGCCAGAGATTGGAGATAGGAAGGGGTGAACAGGCAGAGAACAGAGGACTATTAGAGCAGTAAAACTATTCTGCATGATATGATAATAGTGGATACTCATGTCATTATACATTTGTCAAAAATCATAGAATGTACAAAACCTAATGTAAACTATGGGCTTGGAGTAATAATGATGTGTTAAGGTAGGTTCACTGCTCATAACAAATGTCCCACATTGAAGCAGCAGACTGGTTGTGAGGGAGGCTCTGTGTGTGGGGAGTATATGAGAACTCTGCTCAATTTTGCTGTGAATCTCAAACTACTCTTAAAAAGTCTATTAAAAATGCATGGGAGGCTGGGCGCAGTGGTTCAAGCCATAATCCCAGCACTTTGGTTCGAGACCAGCCTGGGCAACTTGGAGAGACCTCGTCTCCACAATAAATCACAAAAAAGTTAGCTGGGCATGGTGGCATGCGTCTGTAGTTCCAGCTAATTGGAAGGCTGAGGCAGAAGGATCACCTGAGCCCAGCAGGTCGAGGCTGCGGTGGCTGTGAGTGTGCCACTGCAATCCAGCCTGGGAGACAGGGTGAGACTCTAACTCAAAAAAAAAAAAAAAAAAAAAAAGGGAAAATTAAAACAGTAACAATTTAAATAGATGAATTACATTTGGGTCCAGAAATAACTTGTAAAAGCTGGGTGGCAGAAAGGAATACAGATATAGCTTATAAGGTAACCTAGCATTTTATAGGCAACATGGATATGTGGTCAACGAATGCCAAAGAGAAAATGAGGACATTCTGCTAAGAGCAGTTTCTCTAAGATAACATGTTCATCATCTGTATCAATGGGCTGCTGTCTCATATAGTAAAGAAGTTAGGGCAAAGTCCTGTTGCTTCCTTCCCCGTGGAGATCTGGAGAGGCAAATGTGCTCAATGTGCTAAGTTAAGTTCAAATTTTGTTTAGAAGTCTACTTACTGCTTTCAGATATGGAGAAGTGACACAATTACATACCTAGTTCTAGTGTTTAGTTCTCTATAAACAACAAACACCAGGGAAATGAAGTAAAGGAAAGATGTCTTAACAACCAAGAAACAATGTTCTAGGACTAGAGTTGTGAAGCTGAAAGACTGCAATAGACAGGAGGCAGACGAAAAAGTGAATACCACCATATCTAAATACCATATAACAAAAGGGATCTGGCAACTCCAGAGTTCACAGTTTCCCCCCTTCCTGTTTATTCTATACTTTTTTGGGGGAGTAGAGATGGGTTCTGACTATGTTTTCCAGACTAGTATTAAATTCCCTACCTCAAGCAACTCTCCCGCCTTGGTCTCCCAAAGTTCTGGGATGACAGGCAGGAGCCACCATGCTTGCTTGCTGCATCCTCCCCCCCAATTTAAAAATCACAAAGTCCCTGCCTCACACAGAGAGTAAACAAGCAAAACAACAAACATTTCAGGCACTGGAATATACATTCTTCCCAAAACTGTTTTTTCTATGACAATAAAATCAGTAAAGTTGGGGGTATTTTAAATAGTGTGGTCAGGAAGGTGTCTCTGAAGAGGTTATGTTTGAATCACAACCTGCACAAAGTGAAGGAGAAAGCACACCCAAAGGTCTCAAGGTACGAATGAGCTTGACAAGACTAGAGAAAGAAAACAGGATTTTGAGTGGAATAGATGCAATGAACGGATTTAAAACAGGAGAGTAACATGATCTGATTAACACTTAAGACCACCCAGCTTCTATGTAATGAAGGGAGAAAAACAGAAGGAGAGAAAGGAAATTAGGAGGTCACTATAGTGGTTCATTTGTGAAAGATGATGCCCTGGGTTAATGGAGAAGGTAAGAAGTGGTTGGTACTTGATATATTCTGAATGTAGAACACACAGAACCTGTTGATGCACTAGATGTAGAGAAAGGAAAAAATAATTAAGAAATAATCTAAAAGCATCAGTTTCTGAGCTTTTAGTCTGAGTGGCTGAGTGAGCAGGGGGATCATTTACAAAACCAGGATGTAGACGTTAACCAAGTTTTCTATTTTGAAAATGTTACACTGAGATGTTTATCAGATATCCAAACAAAGTTGTCAGTTGACAGGTGGACATAAAAAGCTGGATTAAGTATAGAGAGAAGCTGAGGCTAGATGTGCCATGAGACTTAATGAGATCACCCAGGATGAGAGACGAGGGCTAAGAATCAAGTCCTTTTTAAGAGGAAGAGCCTATCTATTTAAGTTCTTATTAATTGATACAAACAAAAAGGGCAAGGTACTGCTATAAACTTGGAGTTTAAAGCTTTAGTTTTTCTTTGGTAATCAAAGTATTCCTAAAAAAGAAAAAAAAAAATCCAACATACAGCTATGTGAACTGACAGGTACAAGCTATAAATGATCAAACAGAAACTATCTTCCCCAGGGGTCTAGGGCACTCTAGTTGGTATCAGCTTAAAGCCTTCCTCTTAATTGTGTAACTGGGGTTACAACGAAGGTCCTATAGTCAATCAACTATAACTCTGTCATTCCTATGGAGCAAATGTTTGGTTCCCTCAATTCCTCCTGCTTCATTCCCTGTTTAGAATGTTTTGTTTTGATTCCCTGTATATTTCATCACCGCCGACCCTTGAGTACTGCAAATGCCCAGTTCTTTTTCACCTTCAATGAGCAGCAATGTCTTGGAATCCAGATACTACTGCACACACCAACTGCGGGGATGTACAGTAAAGAAACAGACCCTGGCAATTTTATTATAGAAACAAATTGTGAAGGATTATACTTTTTGTGTGGTTGTATTACCTTTGTTTAGCACAACACTGGCAACAACAACAACAAAAAAACCCCCACAAACCTGAGTTCCAGACAGATAAAAATTATGGATAAACCCTCCTTCTGATACCATTTCCCAAAAATTCACTCCCATGCTAAGACACCTGAGCAAGAATCAAATTATAGTTGGCCCTCTGTATCTGCAGGTTCTATATTCTCAGATTCAACCAACTGCAGACTGAAAATATTCAGGGGAAAAAAAATACAAGTTAAAAAATACAGTATACTATTTACATTATATATATATATATATTTTTTTTTTTGAGTAGGAGTCTCACTTTGTACCCCAGGCTGGAGAGCAGTGGTACATTCAAAGCTACTGCAGTCTTGGCCCACTGGGCTCAGGCAATTCTTCCGCCTCAATCTTCCAAGCAGCTGCAACTATAGGCATACACTACCCAGCTAATTTTCACCCAGCTAATTTTCTGATTTATTGTAGAGATGAGGTCTCGCCAAGTTGCCCAGGCTGGTCTTGAACCTGTAGACTCAGGCAATCCTCTCACCTCTGCTTTCCAAAGTGCTGGGATTACAGGCGTGAGCCATAGGGGCCCAGCTTACATTAGGTATTATAAGTAATCTAGAAATGATTTAAAGTATACAAAAGGCTATGATTACATAGGTTATATGAAAATATGTCATTTTATGTAAGGTAATTGAGCATCTGGGGATTTTGGTATCCATTTGGGGTTCTAGAAACAAGCTGACAAGGATAGAGGGATGACTGCATATTCTCTAGTTTTATCTCAAGATTCTCTTGATTAGTCATGGCCAATTTCTGGGGCAGACAATTTCCTAAATATTTACTAAATACTTGCAGTTGCACTCACATAGTCTTCCACAAGTACCAGTGGTAGTCCTACACATCCTGCCCTGAATTTCAATAAGCAAAATATAAAAAGGACAGGCACATATCCCAGAAAGCAATCACTTCAAGAGAGGAATCTTCCTGAAAAGGAAGACAACTGTCGACTACAAACATTTCTCCAGCGGGGTAGAGTGGGATGTTCAAAGGCCAGAGAGGAAGAAAATGTCATCCTGCCAGTTATGGTCCTACCTGTCCTGACCCTAAAGTTTGGAGATTGTTAATTCTTAACATCCTTCACAGATATTTTCCCCTTTCCTTTTCTATAACTGTCTTTCTAACTTTTCTCAATCATTAATGTGATAGGTAATTTTTAACTTGCCTTTTTACCTCTAAGAAAAGGTACTAATTTTTTCTTCATTAATTACATTGAATGCAGGATGATTTATCTTTCCAAGCACTTCGATGTTTAGGAATTTTACTCTGAGGATGACTAAATTTAAAGCAACATTTTGTTTTTCTATGTCTACTGGTAAAGTTAGAGACATCGAGGGAACAAATGGGGCTCGATTTCTTTTGATATTGTCTTATGTCAGATAAATGCTTTCCATCTTAGTCAGGAAAATTCTGACATGTGAGTGGATCCAGAACTGTGGGACAAGATTAATTTCCACCTTTATCTGTTTGCCTTACTTCTTAAGTCTGACATTAGAAATGCTATGTTATGGCCAGGTGTGGTGGCTCAAACCAATAATCCCAGCACTTTGGAAGGCTGAGGCGAGGGGACTGCCTGAGCCCATTCATGGGTTTGAGAATAGCCTGGGTAACTTGGCGAGACCTCATTTCTACAATAACTCAAAAAATTAGCCGGGCGTGGTAGCGCATGCCTGTAAGTACCGGTTACTTGGAAGGCTGAGGCAGAAGGATCGCCAGAGCCCTGCGGGTTGACGCTGGGTTGGCTGTGAGCGTGCCGCTGTACTCCAGTCTGGGTAACGGAGTGAGAATCCAACTGACAAAAAAAAAAAAATGAAATACTATGTTAAATATCAAGCAGGACCTACTGTCCTCAAACAACTAACCCATTATTAAGAATCACATCTTAATGAATTCACATTTTAAATCAGATGCCATCTATAAACTAGTGATATTTTGTAATTGGTGGCATCTCTACCATTTATGATTTTCTCTAGCAAATAAGTCAAATCCTCAAAATACAAAGCTTTAAAATGTGGCTAGTCTGGACTGTATTCCATCATTCTATCATCATATGCAGTAATACTAAAACCTTACTTCAGACAGTCTACTACCTTCATGGATCATTGAGAAGTCATAACAAAGTGCTTTATAAGGTCATGCCACATTTACAAGGTAGCTTTAACTCTACTATCTTTGAAGACAAAGTTTTTCAGAAATCTATGAATTGAATAGGTTGGAACTGTTATCTTTCTGCTTTCTCATGTTTTCCCCAGAGGTGTCTGAATATTAGATGTTAATTTAAAAAAGAGTATAACATGTTTCTGTTCATTCATTTGATGGTACATAAATATTTATTAAGCACTGTTGTATAATAAAGAAACTGTCTGACTTTGTCCCTATTTCCTGGAAGTCTCTAAACTCTAGGAATTTCCAAGAGATAGGAGTGTTTTTGTTATTCACAGTGGACCTAAGTTTATAATAATAAGGTGACTCATGGTGGAGTTTCAGGATAAAGGCTGGACATATTGAAAAGACCAGTCACATGATTAGAAGATTAAGGCTTTCTGACTTCCCAACCTCCAGAGAAGGGAGGGGTGCCTGAAGATTGAGTTCAATCACACGGCCAACAGTTCAATCAATCACATCTAATTAATGAAATAATAATAACACTCTGTAAATCCTTAGATTGGGTGAACATCCTTGTTGATGATACTTATCAGTATGCCAGGAGGGTGATGAGTCCTGAGGACACAAAAGCATCATGTTTAGTACCCTCTCTCAGACTTCAATCTAAGTATCCTGCTTTAATTTGTATTCTTTTTTTTTTTTTTGAGTTGGAGCCTCACTCTGTCGCCCATACTGGAGTGCATTGGCCGCTCCTGGCCACCGCAGCCTCGACCTGGTGGGCTCCGGCAATCCTTCCGCCTCAGCCTTCCAAGTAGCTGAAACTACAGGAGCGCGCTACCATGCCTGGCTAATTTTTTAAAAAAATTTATTGTAGAGATGAGGTCTCGCCAAGTTGCCCAGGCGACCCCATGGGCTCAGGCAATTCACTCACCTCAGCCTCTCAAGGCGCGGGATTACAGGCGGAGCCACAGAGCCTGGCTGATTTGTATTCTTTATAATAAAACTATAACAGTAAGTTTAGCACTTTCTGAGGAGGTAGTGGACCCTTCTCCCCAACTTGTAGCCAGATGTATAGAAATGCAAGTGGTTTGTGGACAGAGACCTGAGGCTGATGCCTGAAGTGAGGGCAGTCTTGTGCGGAACCACGCCCTTAATCTATGAAGTCTGCGATAACTCTGGGTAGAAGCAAAATTGTATTGCAAGCACCCACTCAATATATGTCAGACAATGAATCTAGACACCCAGCTATACATAACAGACATGATTCCTGACTGATTGGGGCTCATAACTTAGAATAGATACAGGTAAACGAACACAATTATAAACTGTGATAAAAGTAAAGATCTGAAAGAGTATATAGCCCATTTCAAGAAACAATGCAACATAGTTCAACATGAAGCTACTCTTGTGGGAAAAAAAAATTTTTTTTTTTTTTTTTTTTGAGTTGAAGTCTCATCCCGTCACCCAGGCTGGAGTACAAGGTCACGATTACTGTAACCTTGACCTGCTGGGCTCAGGCAATCCTTCTGCCTCAGCCTCCCAAGTAGCTGGGACTCTAGGAACATGCCACTACGTCCAGCTAATTACTTGGCTTATTGTAGTGAAGAAGTCATCTCACCATGTTGCCCAGATAGGTCTCGAAATCCTGGGCTCAGGTAATCTTGCCTTGGCCTCCTAAAGTGCTGGGATTACAGGTATGAGCCACCGCACCCGGCAGAAATCATTTAATATCAACTAAATCTGACCACTTGAGTAGTTGCTTGCTCGAGACAAAGTAGCAATTTATGAATCTGTGGATAATTGGGTTTCACATCTTGTGAGGCGCAAAGATGTCAAGGAGCTGAACTGAAGCTCAGTTGTACAGAATGAAGCAGTTTCTGGGGGTTTCCTTCATCTGAAATAGATCAGGGCTAAAAGGGGAAGGATACTGATAGCCTCCTAATCAAAATCAATAACACCTGACAGTAATTGTTTTCAACTTTACCCTCCAAAAATCTGTAGTATTTGGTTCCTTTACCTGACAGGAACTTGGAAGTAACCAGAAAGAATGCCAGATATTTGTAACAGGCTTGTGAATTCAGACCTTTCCAGATACAGGATTTAGAGTACCTGTGATAAGTGACCTATGATAAGTCCTTTTTCTGCTTGTTAATTTGTCGATCTAGTGAAATTGGCAAACAGGGCAAGGTATATTAAATACTACCTAACAAGTGAAGGCCAAGGGGAAAAAATATTACCATGCATGCCGTGCTCCAAATGTCAGCAGGGGTATTATAGCCAGATCCTATTAGAACTTCCAGGGAACGATACTGCCTTGTTTGAATATCTTCAGTGAAATGTTTGTGCTGAGAAAATGAAGAAGGAAACAATATTTTAAAATTCATTCATTTCACTTAGCTTATTTCCTTTTCCTTCTTTTCTTTTTTTGAGTTGGAGTCTCACTCCATCGCCCAGGCTAGAGTGCAGTGTCACCCTCATGGCCACCCCAGTATCAACCTGCTGGGCTCAGGTAATCCTTCTGCCTCAGCCTTCCAAGTAGCTGGAACTACAGGCATGCACTACCATGCCTGGTTAATTTTATTGTAGAGATGAAGTTTCGCCAAGTTGCCCAGGCTGTTCTCAAGCCCATGGGCTCAGGAAATCCTCTCACCTCGGTCTCCCAAAGGGCTGGGATTACAGGATTGAGTCACCATGCCCAGCTCACTTAGCTTACTTCTTAAATATCTTTTTTATTTTTTTTAGTTAGGGTTTCACTCTGTCACCCAGGCTGGCATGAAGTGGCATGATCACAGCTCACCATAGGTTCGACCTCCTGGGCTCAGGCAATCATTCCATCTCAACCTCCTGAGTTGCTGGGACTATAGGTGTGTGCCATCATGTCCAGCTAATTTATTTTTTTTTGGTAGAGACGAGGTCTTGCTATGTTGCCCAGGCTGGGCTCAAGCAATCCTCCTGCCTCAGCCTCCCAAAGTGCTGAGATTCCAGGCATGAGCCACCACACTTGGCCCCTTAAAAATCATATTTATGCTATCAGCTCCAAACAACCCTTTGCCTTATACACAGCTACTCGAAATTAATTTTGCAAACAAATGAGTCTAAACTTAATACAGATTCGCAGAGTTAGGAAAAAACAAATGGTTTTTTTAAGATATGGAAAGCTATTAACCTAAATAAAAATTAGATTGTCTAAAATTAATGAATTACACTTCAACAAATAAACAACACTAATTTAGGCTCACTTCAAACTCTTCCTGGCAATGTGCTCATTATGAGAAATAAAAGATGTAAGTTTCAAGTTTGAAAAAACTTATAGCTTCTCTTCTGCCCAGTTTACTCCCTTCATAATAATATGAAATAAGTCATGGGGAAACAGAACATGTTAAGTACTGCGGGGATGCAATCAGCAAAACAACTGGAGTTTTGCTAACAAATAAACTGTATGAAAAAAAGGGAGAAAACTTCATACCAAAATTTCAGAGACATATCGCACAATTCTGCATTCATTTTTTTTTAGGTGACAACAGTGTCACAGTTAAAAATAATTACCCTTTAGAAAGTCATATTCAAGAATGAAAATAAAATGCCTGGGATATAATTCAAAATTATGTGGGGTGGGTGGCAGGGTTGGGATACAGATGAAAGTAGACTGGCAATGAATTTATAATTGCTACATGACACTAGTATAATGGCATGGAGTTCATTATTCTATTCTTTCTACTTTTGTATATGTTTAAAATTTTCTGTAATAAAACAATAAATGAGTAATTTTAAAGAAGCTTAGTATGGGGTCATATACAGAAAAAATTCAAATAATATGAAAATGTGTATAGAAAAGTGTGAAAGACAATTACCTAATCCAGTTGAAATTTAAAACCATGGAACAGTATTTGTGAAGAAGTTAAATTAGGAAGAGAAAGCTTTAGGTAGAAAACCAGTATACTTATATACTCGCTCATAAGCAGACCCTGAACATTTATCATAATACTATAAGAAAGGGATTGGCAGCAGTGGGACACTGCTAGGGGAGGGGAGGGGCACCCACACTTTACCTATACGATGACCAAGTATGTACCTAACCCTGAATTGTAACACACATTTTAAAAATAAAAAATAAGAGCGAAAAGAAAAGAAAAGAAAAGAAAAGCAGTATAGACCAAGAGATCCAAAGGGTACTGGACTGTTTGACCAAAGAGCAAAAAAGTACTCCATGTAGAAAGAACATCCCCAATAAAGGCACAGAAAGACACCTGTTAAAGACAAATAAAACTAATTGCTAGGTTAAAGAGTTTGGATTTCACCTAGCAGATATGAGAGTGCCACTGTATGTCTGAGTAAGAGAATGTACTGTTAAGAAGACTGACATGACATCGGAGAACATCATTCTGTTAATCCTCTGGTTGGTGGTCAGATTTAGGTTTGGTAATAACAATGTGAAACAGTGGTTGTGGAAATAGGAGAGGAAAGAGTTAAATTAAATCTAAGAACATTCACTGAAAGAATAAGCAGGGTTTAAAAATTCAATGGCTACATATGAGAGACAACTGGAAGAGTCAAAAAGAAACTTGAGGCAGAGGCCTTCAATGTACGTACAGGGCAACCCAATCAGATGAATACTAATTAGAAGACTACAGTAGGGTACTAGGACAGGCTCTTTAGGAAGAGGAACTTGAAAGAATACCCAATATATCTGTATATATTAATACCACTGGGTACAAGTATGGAGTTGAATTAAATGATAAACAGTACAAAGGTAACTAAGCAAATGAAACATGCACAAAGGAAAAGGAAGATATGTTCTGCTCAGTTGAGGATAGCATTAGAGTCTCAAATTAGAAAAACAATTAGGAATAATATAACCATGTTATTTATTAGAGATCTATAACTGTCTCTACACTACGTAAAGCATGAGTGATAAGCAAAAAAAGTTTAGTACAGTTGTCTGTAATTATACTTGGGGGATTGGTTTCAGGATCCCCCAAATATGCCAAAATCTGCACACACTCAAGTTCCACAGTCAGCCCTTTGGAACCCAAGTATTCGAAAAGTCAGTCCTCTGTATATGTGTTTGGTTGATAAAATCTGTGGACCCACACAGTTCAAAACCACGCTGTTCCAGGATTAGCTATATTTTTAAAAAATCAAGTTCTTTTAAAAAAATCATGTAAAACTCCATCACTAAATGTGAGATGCTGATGTGCTGAAGACATCAAGAAGTGAAATCTGATAAGGATCCAGCAGGGTGGTATACTCATGTCTTGTTGACCACTCTGTCCCAGTACCCAGGTCAGAGTATGTGCCGATATGTTTGCTGAATGACTGAATGGATGAAAAGAATGTGAGGTCATTTTAGCTGAGACACTGCTAGGTTTGAATGTTAGTCCTCTTTGAAACTCATGTACAAAGTTAATTCCTAATGTAACAGCATTAAGCGGTGAAAGAGGCTTGAGGGCTCTGCCCTCATGAATGGGTTAATGCATTTATGAATTAAAAGATTAATGGGTTATCACAGGGAATGAGTTATCACACGAAATGCCAGTTTGGCATGCTCTTACCCCTCTCACCATGTGACATCCTCCACCACATCGTGACTCAGTAAGAAGGACTTCACCAGATGTGGCCCCTTGGCCTTGGACTTCTCAGCCTCTAGAATGCTAAGAAATAACTTTCTTTTCTTTATAAATTACCGAGTCTATGGTACTCAGTTATAGCAACAGAAAATAGACTAAATGAATATATTTAAAAAAAGACACGCAGTGACAGGCATAGTGGCTCAAGCCTGTAATCCCAGCACTGTGGGAGGTCAAGGTGAGAAGACTGCCTGAGTCCAGGGGTTCGAGACCAGCCTGGGCAATTTGAGACCCTGTCTCTACAATAACTAAAAAATTTTGTGGTGGCGTGTACCTGTAGTTCTAGCTATTTGGAAGGCTGAGGTAGAAGGATTGCCTGAGTCCAGCATGTTGAGGCTGCAGTGGCCATGAGCGTGCCACTGCACTCCAACCTGGGTGACAGAATGAGACTCTGCTCAAAAAAAAAAAAAAAAAAAAAAAAAAGACATGCAAGTAATAGTTAAAGACAGATTATTTCTGCTGTAGTTAAAAAAAACAAACAAACAGGAAAGATAATACTTTCTGTATAAAGAAAATTGTGACACATGGTAAGAAAGCATACATGAAGGTGTTCCAATCACAAAGGTATAGAATCTTGAAACATGGTGTAGACAGAAAGCTGACAAGCATTTGATGTTTGTACAGTGTAATATTTGTAAAGAGCCAATGATTCTCAACAATTTTATTTATTAAATTTTACTAAAATGCCCACTAAGCAGTTACTATGAACCAGGCACTGTTCTAAACACTAATTATGAACAGAGTAGTAAACAAAAAAACCTCTTTTGTGATACAAGATGTTAAGCAAATAAATATATATTATCAGACTGTGCTAAGTATCATGGAGAAAAAAACTAAGGGGAGAAGGGAAGAGCAAGAAAATACATGAATGAATATGATAAAAGGGGTATGTGTCTAGAGTTGTGGTTGTTACTTATGTTAGTTGTTCAGTGGAAGATCTCCCTGATAAGATGACATCTGAATAGGAACTTAAAGAAAATGAGTGAGTGACACACATTATCTTGGGAAGAGGATTACAGGCAGAGGGAACAGTAAGTGTGTGTGCACGCATGTGAGCGCCATGGTAAGGACTTTGACAGTCATTCTGAAAGCAGCCACTGCAAAGTGTAGAGACTACATAACCTGACCTACATTTATGATAGCTATGTTGGCAGTAAGTCTATAGGGAGCAAGGGCAGCAGAAGGCAGAAAGTGGAGTTGTTGCAGACATACTTGCAGTCATCCAGATGAAAATAAGAGGGAGGACCTCAAAAAACCTGGAATTATCTTTTGAAGGGTGGGTCCTTTGTCGTACAGGCTTCCCCTGTTAGGTAAGTGTTCTAAGAACCCATTGGCATCAGTGTACCAGCTAGCATTATTGTGAGAGGCTGCGTTCGGCTTTGTTGAATTTTTTTTGGAGAATCTTTCGACATATTTGCCCATTTCATGATTGGTGATTTATGAGTGCACCTGCCCACAATGCACTGAATGTTGGCAGTTTCTGACCAAAATTGGCATGGCCCCTGTGCCTTGCCCTCCTTATTCACCTGATATTGTCCCAAGCAACTTTGTTTCCCCAGATGAAAAAAGTTTTCAAAAGGAAACATTTTGCTGATGTAGAAGAGATGAAACAAAAAATGGCAGAAGCACTAAAAGGCATCAGAATTGATGAGTTCAAAAACTGTTTTGAGCAGCAGAAAGAACATCTTGATAGGTGTATTACATCAAACAGAGACCACTTTGAAGGTGACTGAAGTTTAAGTATATAATACACACTTTTGGGGGTCCCTCCCCCTGTATATGGTGGCTAGGACCAGATGACAGTGTGATGGAGAAATTCTAATTACCTGGAAAGCTGTTCCACATTCCTATCAATCAGTGTGAAGCTCTGACTTTTTTCTAAAAGGTTATCATAATATTCTAGAATCAATATTGAAAACGAGGCACTTCTGAAATCTGAACCATTTCCTTTTACAAAACATAGGGCTGTTTGAAGTAGTGTCATTTATGTGCAAATTATTCTACTTTAGATTTAGAAAAGACATACATTAAAAATAACCCCCAGGCCGGGCTCGGTGGCTCAGCCTGTAATCCCAGTACTTTGGGAGGCCAAGGTGAGTGGATTGCCTGAGCATGCGGGTTTCAAGACCCACCTGGGCAACTTGGCAAGACCTCATCTCTACAATAAATAAAAAATTAGCCGGGTGTGGTAGCACACGCCTGTAGTTCCAGCTACTTGGAAGGCTGAGGTGGAAGGATCGCCGGAGCCCAGCAGGTGGGGGCTGCGGGTGACAGAGTGAGACTCCAACTCAAAACAAACAAACAAACAAACAAACAAAAACCCCCAAACTTTCTTAATTAGATACACAGTAAAAAACAATGGTATTAATAAAATAATGTGCCAATTAAAATGATATTCCATTATTTTGCTTTAAGATAGAGAAGAAAAACACTTTTCTGATTTGTTAAAGGTAGAATTGATGTTGGAGAGTAATATGACATTATACATAAAAAATATGTAATTATCTGTAAAAATAAGTAATATAACACTTTACATCAAAAGGCCATTTATAAAAGCATCCAACTTTTGACTTAGCAATTCCATGTTTAGGACATGTCCTAAGAACAACTAAACAAAGATTAATGCTCAAATATTCTTGCCTGGACACACTGGCACATTCCTGTAATCCCAGCACATTGGGAGGCCAAGGTGGGAGAACTGCTTGAGCCTAGCCATTCAAGACTAACTTGGCTAACATAGCAAGATCTCGTCTTTACAAAAAATTAAAAAAGAGTAGCTGGGTGTGGTGGCATGCGCCTATAGTTCCAGCTACTTGGGAGGCTGAGGTCAAAGGACGGCCTAAGCCCAGGAGGTTGAGGCTGTAGAGAGCTGTGACCGTGCCACTACACTCCAGCCTGGGCAACACAGACACCAGACTGAAAAAAGAAAAATTTTTTTTTGACAGCTTTTTGTGATAACCTTTTTTTTTTTTTTTTTAAACATCGGGAATACTATGTTACCAACTGAATTTTATTTAAATTATTCATTGATTAAAAAAAAAGTGTCCAGCTGGGCTCGGTGACTCAGCCTGTAATCCCGCGCCTTTGGGAGGCTGAGGTGAGTAGATTGCTGAGCCCACGGGTTCGAGACCCGCCTGGGCAGGCAAGACCTCATCTCTACAATAAATCAAAAAATCAGCCGGGCGTGGTAGCGCATGCCTATAATTCTGGCGACTTGGAAGGCTGAGGCGGAAGGATCGCTAGAGCCCAGCAGGTTGAGGCTGCGGTGGCTGGGAGCGGCTACTACACTCCAGTCTGGGCAACAGAGTGAGACTCCAACTCCCCCCAAAAAAAGTGTCCAAAACATATTAAGTGAATAAAGGGAAGAAAAAAGAGGTTACAGTTTATAAGTTAGATGCCAATTTTGAAAATGGGTAGGCGGGAGGAGAGGAGTATGAACATAAGTGTTGAGAGTATGAAAGTGAATGAGGATACATATAAAACAAGATTGGCCAGGAGGTGACATTATTGATTCTGGGTGATGGGTACTTGAGGTAGGGTAGAAGACTGTTTCATTACACCATTCTTTCTACTCTTATAAATATATTTGAACTTTTCCATAATAAAAGGTTAAAAATAAAAAGAGGTAAAAGTATTCACTAAAGTACTATGTGTCAATCTGAGTACAGAAGTGTAGAAGCTTTATTTTAGCATAACTAAGTCGAAATTCTCACTCATTCTCTCAGTTACTTCAAAACATAGCATTGGCCTTTGGTGGCTCATGCTTGTAATCCCAGCACTTTGAGAGGTGGAAGTGGGAGGATTGCTTGAGGCTAGGAGTTTGAGACCAGTCTGAGTAAAACAGCAAGACCTAGGTCTCTACAAAAAAACAAAAAAATTAGCCAGGCATGGTGGTGTGAATCTCAGCTACTCAGGAGGCTGAGGCAGAAGGATCCCCTGAGCCCAGAAGGTCAAGGATGTGGTGAGCCATGATCCTGCCACTGGACTCCAGCCTGGGTGACAGAGTGAGACCTTGACTCAAAAATAAAACAAACACAGAACTACAGTATTGAGATGAGTTTAACTTACCACCCAACATGCATTTCCAAGATCAGCAATCTTCACCTTGAGCTTTTCTGCATTTTTTGGCTCAAGGGGATTAACAAGAAAATTTCCAGCAGTAGATTTTCCTATAGACAACAGGCATCATTAATAAGACTGTTAAATGAACATAGAAATACTCAAGGGTAATAAAGCTCTCCAAGGTGAGAGCGATATGTTCAGGCTCCCAACTGACAACCTACAATAAATTTTCCAAAATAAAAAGAGCACAGCAACACCTTGAGTTTCTACAATTGAAAACTTCTGTCCTCACAGCAACAAATAAAATGATGTGCACCCAGTATATTATGAAGAAAAGTTAAAGTTAGCTACAGATTTACACTTCGAAGGTAACTTAAGACATCTGCTGTAAAGTTATAGTTACAAAGATGTTCATGTTGTGCAGGGAAGGAGTAATGGGGAAATATATCTGCACAGGTACCTTTGTTGTCCAGTGGTCCATTATGTTCTTGCTCTTGTTCATCTTCACAGGGTATCTCTGCCCGAATGCTTTCTTGAAGTTGGCTGATGTCCTGTTCACTGAATGACTGATCTACAGTTGAGGAAGACTGGCATACCATAGTATCTGACACCTCAGAGGTTATAGGTGTACAAGAGTCTGTTTCTTGAGATGTGCTGCTGTCTCCATTTTGGGAGCTTAGGAAAGTAGGTTCCTGCTTCAAATTTTGGACATCACAGTCATTAGCATTATGTAGATCCTCTTTAAGCCTCAATGTTTCATTATTACTGTTCTCAGTATAATTAATGGTTTCAATTACTCCATTGCAATTAATTTCTGCTGCACCACCCTCTACACCACGTTCCATAAGTGTCTGATCCTGGCCAACGGTACTTGACTCTTCTAAGGAGCAAACAAACAAAAAAGGGTGTATGTGTATGTGTGTGAATGAAAGAACAAACATTTCTCACAAGATTAAAACATTTTCTCAAACTTACACTGAGGGGCATAAAAACATGACTAAACATCTGAAACCTATTTATGGAAGGGCAAAGACTTTTATCCTTACCCAATTGCTAAATGAAGTCTGTGTTCCATTTCCTGAGAAAAGTTAGAAATTACATTTTAATATTACCTGCCTAAAGTCTATGACAAGATCTGTAACCTTATAAGGACACCCCCAGAGATGTGCTGTATGCATGAAACCACTATATTACTATTAACAATGATAAATTAATATTAAAATGTGCCATAAAGTAATTTTTTGTGATGCTCTATTTATACCAAGTGTTTCTTGGGTCATTTTATTAGGTGGGTTCTCTTTCAAGGGTCTTTCAACAGGACTCTCTGATTCTTCTTGCTTGTTTGGTCTTTTTTGCCCAGGGCCCGACTCTTTCTCCATTTCCTCAATTTCCTGCATTCGCTTCTCTAGTAATTCTGCCTGGCGCTTCTGCTTCTTCTTCAATTTCTTCTTCTTATTCTTTGACATTTTGTCAGCCTGGGCGGAGATTACAAACAGATAAAGCCTTCAGGTGGCTAATCCATTACCCCTAGTTGGAGATAACTATTAACTTTAATTATTTCCTAATGAAATTTCACTCTTTCCCTAACATAGCACTTACGTTTTTCATTAACTTAAAAGACGTGGATACTCTTATGAAACAAAATAAAAACAGAATTAACAATAAACTGTGATCTTCTGAGCAGCCTGTGGGGCTGGTTTACACTCAGACATTTATAGATGCCACACCAGCAAAAACTTACTGAAGGTGCAGGGGAATTTATTGGAGAAAACTATAGAAGCGCAGGAATTTTTTCCCCCTTGCTTTTCAAACTCTAAACAAACTGACTATTGGTAACAGAAGAATCCATGCCCACAGCCCATAGATCAGCATTAAATATAGAAACACCTTTATACTTACTGGTTTAGGTTGAGGAGCAGTACTGACTGAAAAGAAAAGAAAACTAAGTAAAAATCTTGGTATTCAGCAGGCAATATAAACTAAGACTCAGATAAGACATCCTACCAGAATGAAAGTCTTTCTTGTATAGTCTACATTGTAGGAAAAAAACTATTGTTTTTAAGTGACTTAAGTGGAGGCCACATATCTTAAAAGAAAACAGTTCACACAGAAGTTGCCAAACTTAAAATTTTTTTTTTTTTGAGTTGGAGTCTCACTCTGTCGCCCAGACTGGAGTGCAGTGGCCGCTCCCGGCCACCGCAGCCTCGACCTGCTGGGCTCCAGCTATCCTTCCACCTCAGCTTTCCAAGTAGCTGGAACTACAGGCGCACGCTACCACGCCCGGCTAATTTTTGATTTATTGTAGAGATGAGGTCTCGCCGAGTTGCCCAGGCGGGTCTCGAACCCGTGGGCTCAGGCAATCCACTCACTTCAGCCTCCCAAAGTGCGGGATTACAGACTGAGCGACTGAGCCACTGAGCCCGGCTCCAAACTTAAAATTTAAATAAATTAAATTCTTCCTTAGGCTGCATCAATATGTGCAAAAAATCAAGTTCCCACATCTGGTTTCCACTACTAAAGCTACTAAAATCACCTATTTTCTATTCTTACATACTGCTCAAAATAGAAAAAGAACTTACTTCACCCCTACCTAGGACTCGTCAGTTTAAAAGGGGTGACAGCAAGAGCTATAGTAATTTACAATACAGCATGTCAGGAATAATCGTTTAGCTTAGGTGGAAGATGGGCTCTTCAGTCTTCCTTTCTTTTTAAAATATTGGTAATTGTGGTTAAAAACATAACATAAAATTTACCCTCCTAAGCATTCTTACATGTACAGTTCAGTGGTCTTAACTCAATTCCCAGTGTTGTATAACAGGATCCCTAGAACCTTTTCACCTCACAATACACCAACTATGCCCATTGAACAACTTCTCATTTCCCATCTCCAGTGTTCCTTTTCAGAGGAGGTCTATGATAACTGATATTTCAACTTGAGGGGGTCAAGAAAGTCTCTCAAATATGCTTAAACTATTAAAACTAAAATCTGTATCTCAAATGGGAAAAAAAAAATCATAATCAAAGTTGCCATAATTTATTTAGCACATAACACTGTGTGGCAAACTATTAACTGCTTTACCATAAAACTCAATCCCAATAACTCCTGAATGAGGAAAAATGAAGTCAAATAATTCAGTCAAGGTCTTCCAGCCTATGATGAAGCCAGAATTCAAACCAGGTATGTCTACTCCACTGCTTAAATCCAAGCTCTTAATAGTAATGTTATCTTGCCCCTCTGCAAATCACTGATCCATAAGAGAGCATGTGTGATCATAGTAAGTGGTAAATATATCAAAAACCCTTTTACACAATACAAATTCTTTTTTTTTTTTTTTGAGTTGGAGTGTTACTCTGTCACCCAGACTGGAGTGCAGTGGCTCCCGGTCACCGCAGCCTCGACCTGCTGGGCTCCAGCGATCCTTCTGCCTCAGCCTTCCAAGTAGCTGGAACTACAGGCGTGCGCAACCACGCCCGGTTAATTTTTTGATTTATTGTAGAGATGAGGTCTCGCTGCCCAGGGGGGTCTCGGACCCGCGGGCTCAGGCAATCCACTCACCTCAGCCTCCCAAAGTGGGATTACAGGCTGAGCCACCGAGCCCAGCTCAAATTCTTTTTTATAATATACATACATGTTTGTACCTGAAAGACACAATACTATCTAGTTTTCTCCCTTGCAAATGGGAGCAAGAATGAGAACAAATAAGTATCTTGAAGGATAATATTTCTAAAATATTTTATTGTTAAATGACTGAGTTAGCTGAGCACGGTAGCTCAAGACTAATCCCAGCACTCTGGGAGGCCAAGGTGAGAGGATTACCTGAGTCCAGGGGTTAGAGACCAGCCTGGGCAACTTGGTGAGACCTCGTCTCTACAATAAGTCAAAAAACTAGCTGGGCGTGGTGATGCATGCCTGTAGCTCCAACTACCTGGAAGGTTGAGGCAGAAGAATTGCCTGCTCCCTGCAGGTCGAGGATGTGGTGGCTGTGAGCATGCCACTGCCCTCCAGCCTGGGCAACAGAGTGAGACTCCAACTCA